>NW_027284991.1:0-122301 GCF_040894005.1 Engystomops pustulosus
GGCCATAATGGTACAGGATGTATTATATATATATGGAGGAGGAAGGAGCAGCACGGTGAATTGCCTTAATGGTACAGGACCACGGTGATATTGCCATAATGGTACTCATCAGTGTGATATTGCCATATGGTACAGGATGTATTGTTTATATGGAGGAAGATGGAGGACAGGAGGCCATAATGGTACAGGATGTATTTATTATATATATGGAGGAGGATGGAGGACAGGAGGCCATAATGGTACAGGATGTATTATATATATATATGGAGGAGGATGGAGGACAGGAGGCCATAATGGTACAGGATGTATTATATATATATATGGAGGAGGATGGAGGACAGGAGGCCATAATGGTACAGGATGTATTATATATATATGGAGGAAGATGGAGGACAGGAGGCCATAATGGTACAGGATGTATTATATATATATGGAGGAGGATGGAGGACAGGAGGCCATAATGGTACAGGATGTATTATATATATATGGAGGAGGATGGAGGACAGGAGGCCATAATGGTACAGGATGTATTATATATATATGGAGGAGGATGGAGGACAGGAGGCCATAATGGTACAGGATGTATATATATATATGGAGGAAGATGGAGGACAGGAGGCCATAATGGTACAGGATGTATTATATATATATGGAGGAGGATGGAGGACAGGAGGCCATAATGGTACAGGATGTATTATATATATATATGGAGGAGATGGAGGACAGGAGGCCATAATGGTACAGGATGTATTATATATATATGGAGGAGGATGGAGGACAGGAGGCCATAATGGTACAGGATGTATTATATATATATGGAGGAGGATGGAGGACAGGAGGCCATAATGGTACAGGATGTATTATATATATATGGAGGAGGATGGAGGACAGGAGGCCATAATGGTACAGGATGTATTATATATATATGGAGGAGGATGGAGGACAGGAGGCCATAATGGTACAGGATGTATTATATATATATGGAGGAGGATGGAGGACAGGAGGCCATAATGGTACAGGATGTATTATATATATATGGAGGAGGATGGAGGACAGGAGGCCATAATGGTACAGGATGTATTATATATATATATGGAGGAGATGGAGGACAGGAGGCCATAATGGTACAGGATGTATTATATATATATGGAGGAGGATGGAGGACAGGAGGCCATAATGGTACAGGATGTATTATATATATATGGAGGAGGATGGAGGACAGGAGGCCATAATGGTACAGGATGTATATATTATATATGGAGGAAGGATGGAGGACAGGAGGCCATAATGGTACAGGATGTATTATATATATATATGGAGGAGGATGGAGGACAGGAGGCCATAATGGTACAGGATGTATTTATATATATATGGAGGAGGATGGAGGACAGGAGGCCATAATGGTACAGGATGTATTATATATATATATGGAGGAAGATGGAGGACAGGAGGCCATAATGGTACAGGATGTATTATATATATATGGAGGAGGATGGAGGACAGGAGGCCATAATGGTACAGGATGTATTATATATATATGGAGGAGGATGGAGGACAGGAGGCCATAATGGTACAGGATGTATTATATATATATATGGAGGAGGATGGAGGACAGGAGGCCATAATGGTACAGGATGTATTATATATATATGGAGGAGGATGGAGGACAGGAGGCCATAATGGTACAGGATGTATTATATATATATATGGAGGAGGATGGAGGACAGGAGGCCATAATGGTACAGGATGTATTATATATATATGGAGGAGGATGGAGGACAGGAGGCCATAATGGTACAGGATGTATTATATATATATATGGGGAGGATGGAGGACAGGAGGCCATAATGGTACAGGATGTATATATATATATATGGAGGAGGATGGAGGACAGGAGGCCATAATGGTACAGGATGTATTATATATATATGGAGGAAGATGGAGGACAGGAGGCCATAATGGTACAGGATGTATTATATATATATATGGAGGAGGATGGAGGACAGGAGGCTATAATGGTACAGGATGTATTGTATATATATGGAGGAGGATGGAGGACAGGAGGCTATAATGGTACAGGATGTATTATATATATATATGGAGGAGGATGGAGGACAGGAGGCTATAATGGTACAGGATGTATTGTATATATATGGAGGAGGATGGAGGACAGGAGGCTATAATGGTACAGGATGTATTATATATATATGGAGGAGGATGGAGGACAGGAGGCCATAATGGTACAGGATGTATTATATATATATGGAGGAGGATGGAGGACAGGAGGCTATAATGGTACAGGATGTATTGTATATATATGGAGGAGGATGGAGGACAGGAGGCCATAATGGTACAGGATGTATTATATATATATGGAGGAGGATGGAGGACAGGAGGCCATAATGGTACAGGATGTATTATATATATATGGAGGAGGATGGAGGACAGGAGGCCATAATGGTACAGGATGTATTATATATATGGAGGAGGATGGAGGACAGGAGGCTATAATGGTACAGGATGTATTATATATATATGGAGGAGGATGGAGGACAGGAGGCCATAATGGTACAGGATGTATTATATATATATGGAGGAGGATGGAGGACAGGAGGCCATAATGGTACAGGATGTATTATATATATAAGGAGGAGGATGGAGGACAGGAGGCCATAATGGTACAGGATGTATTGTATATATATATGGAGGAAGATGGAGGACAGGAGGCCATAATGGTACAGGATGTATTATATATATATATGGAGGAGGATGGAGGACAGGAGGCCATAATGGTACAGGATGTATTATATATATATATGGAGGAAGATGGAGGACAGGAGGCCATAATGGTACAGGATGTATTGTATATATGGAGGAGGATGGAGGACAGGAGGCCATAATGGTACAGGATGTATTATATATATATGGAGGAGGATGGAGGACAGGAGGCTATAATGGTACAGGATGTATTATATATATATGGAGGAGGATGGAGGACAGGAGGCCATAATGGTACAGGATGTATTATATATATATATGGAGGAAGATGGAGGACAGGAGGCCATAATGGTACAGGATGTATTGTATATATGGAGGAAGATGGAGGACAGGAGGCCATAATGGTACAGGATGTATTGTATATATGGAGGAAGATGGAGGACAGGAGGCCATAATGGTACAGGATGTATTGTATATATGGAGGAAGATGGAGGACAGGAGGCCATAATGGTACAGGATGTATTGTTTATATGGAGGAAGATGGAGGACAGGAGGCTATAATGGTACAGGATGTATTATATATATATATGGAGGAGGATGGAGGACAGGAGGCCATAATGGTACAGGATGTATTATATATATATATGGAGGAGGATGGAGGACAGGAGGCCATAATGGTACAGGATGTATTGTATATATGGAGGAAGATGGAGGACAGGAGGCCATAATGGTACAGGATGTATTATATATATATGGAGGAAGATGGAGGACAGGAGGCCATAATGGTACAGGATGTATTATATATATATGGAGGAAGATGGAGGACAGGAGGCCATAATGGTACAGGATGTATTATATATATATGGAGGAGGATGGAGGACAGGAGGCCATAATGGTACAGGATGTATTATATATATATATGGAGGAGGATGGAGGACAGGAGGCCATAATGGTACAGGATGTATTATATATATATATGGAGGAGGATGGAGGACAGGAGGCCATAATGGTACAGTATGTATTATATATATATATGGAGGAGGATGGAGGACAGGAGGCCATAATGGTACAGGATGTATTATATATATATATGGAGGAGGATGGAGGACAGGAGCCCATAATGGTACAGGATGTATTATATATATATGGAGGAGGATGGAGGACAGGAGGCCATAATGGTACAGGATGTATTATATATATATGGAGGAGGATGGAGGACAGGAGGCCATAATGGTACAGGATGTATTATATATATATGGAGGAGGATGGAGGACAGGAGGCCATAATGGTACAGGATGTATTATATATATATGGAGGAGGATGGAGGACAGGAGGCCATAATGGTACAGGATGTATTGTATATATGGAGGAAGATGGAGGACAGGAGGCCATAATGGTACAGGATGTATTGTTTATATGGAGGAAGATGGAGGACAGGAGGCCATAATGGTACAGGATGTATTATATATATATATGGAGGAGGATGGAGGACAGGAGGCCATAATGGTACAGGATGTATTATATATATATGGAGGAAGATGGAGGACAGGAGGCCATAATGGTACAGGATGTATTGTATATATGGAGGAAGATGGAGGACAGGAGGCCATAATGGTACAGGATGTATTATATATATATGGAGGAGGATGGAGGACAGGAGGCTATAATGGTACAGTATGTATTATATATATATGGAGGAGGATGGAGGACAGGAGGCCATAATGGTACAGGATGTATTGTATATATGGAGGAAGATGGAGGACAGGAGGCCATAATGGTACAGGATGTATTATATATATATGGAGGAGGATGGAGGACAGGAGGCTATAATGGTACAGTATGTATTATATATATATGGAGGAGGATGGAGGACAGGAGGCTATAATGGTACAGGATGTATTATATATATATATGGAGGAGGATGGAGGACAGGAGGCCATAATGGTACAGGATGTATTATATATATATATATGGAGGAGGATGGAGGACAGGAGGCCATAATGGTACAGGATGTATTATATATATATATGGAGGAGGATGGAGGACAGGAGGCCATAATGGTACAGGATGTATTATATATATATATGGAGGAAGATGGAGGACAGGAGGCCATAATGGTACAGGATGTATTATATATATATGGAGGAAGATGGAGGACAGGAGGCCATAATGGTACAGGATGTATTATATATATATGGAGGAGGATGGAGGACAGGAGGCCATAATGGTACAGGATGTATTATATATATATGGAGGAGGATGGAGGACAGGAGGCCATAATGGTACAGGATGTATTATATATATATGGAGGAGGATGGAGGACAGGAGGCCATAATGGTACAGGATGTATTATATATATATATGCAGGAAGATGGAGGACAGGAGGCCATAATGGTACAGGATGTATTATATATATAAGGAGGAAGATGGAGGACAGGAGGCCATAATGGTACAGGATGTATTATATATATAAGGAGGAAGATGGAGGACAGGAGGCCATAATGGTACAGGATGTATTATATATATAAGGAGGAGGATGGAGGACAGGAGGCCATAATGGTACAGGATGTATTATATATATAAGGAGGAGGATGGAGGACAGGAGGCCATAATGGTACAGGATGTATTATATATATATATGGAGGAAGATGGAGGACAGGAGGTCACAGTATGAGGAGGATGGAGGACAGGAGGCCATAATGGTACAGGATGTATTATATATATATGGAGGAGGATGGAGGACAGGAGGCCATAATGGTACAGGATGTATTATATATATATGGAGGAGGATGGAGGACAGGAGGCTATAATGGTACAGGATGTATTATATATATATGGAGGAGGATGGAGGACAGGAGGCCATAATGGTACAGGATGTATTATATATATATGGAGGAGGATGGAGGACAGGAGGCCATAATGGTACAGGATGTATTATATATATATATATGGAGGAGGATGGAGGACAGGAGGTCACAGTATGAGGAGGATGGAGGACAGGAGGTCACAGTATGAGGAGGATGGAGGACAGGAGGTCACAGTATGAGGAGGATGGAGGACAGGAGGTCACAGTATGAGGAGGATGGAGGACAGGAGGCCATAATGGTACAGGATGTATTGTATATATATGGAGGAGGATGGAGGACAGGAGGCCATAATGGTACAGGATGTATTATATATATATTTATTTAAGTGAAGTTGAAATAAGTGGGGAAACAAAAGTAAAGGGAGTATAAGAAGAGGGGATGTTAGATGTTTGTGAGCTGCATTAGGACCCATGGTGGTGGGGGGGCTTTGGACACTGATGACCCCGATACCCTTCCCCTTCTATTCCTCTAGCGCCGCCCCCAGTCTTCACACGAGAGCTGTCAGACGTGGCGGTGGACGAGGACTCCTCCGTGGTTCTCCAGTGTGAGGTGTCTCACCCGGGGGCTGCTGTTATCTGGAGGAAAGGATCGGAGCAGATCACCCCCGGCGCACGCTTCCATCTCCTGGACCATGGGAACATCCAGATCCTGCAGATCCACAGCGCCAGAGCAGAAGATTCTGGAACATATTCCTGCGACATCGGGAGCCAGAAATGTGCGGCCAAGGTCATAGTATCAGGTACGGAGCAGTGAGGACTGCGGTGGAGATACGTCCCTCACTAAGGTTGTCCTAACCCCAAGCGTTGCCCCCTCTTAGAGCTGCCTGTGCTGATCACCCGCCACCTGCAGAGCACGCAAGGGGAAGAGGGCGGCTCCGTCATCCTGAGGACCGAGATATCTAAGCAGGACGCCCCCGTGCACTGGAAGAAAGCCGGAGCGGCCCTTAAACCAGGGGCCAAGTATGAGATGAAGCAGTCGGGTCACATAGCAGAGCTCTTCATACACAAGCTGCAGCCGTCTGACGCAGGAGAGTACAGCTGCGACACCGGAGCCCAGACCTCCAGCGCCAGTCTCCACGTCAAGGGTAAAACCTCATCAGCCGATCCTCCACCCAACAAGCCAGAGCCCCTGGGGCAGATTGTGTATGTCTCTGTTAGGGGCAGTCTCTTGGCAGATGTCTCTGTTAGGGGCAGTCTCTGTCGGTAGATGTCTCTGTTAGGGGCAGTCTCTTGGCAGATGTCTCTGTTAGGGGCAGTCTCTGTCGGTAGATGTCTCTGTTAGGGGCAGTCTCTGTCGGTAGATGTCTATGTTAGGGGCAGTCTCTGTCGGTAGATGTCTCTGTTAGGGGCAGTCTCTGTCGGTAGATGTCTCTGTTAGGGGCAGTCTCTGTCGGTAGATGTCTCTGTCGGTAGATGTCTATGTTAGGGGCAGTCTCTGTCGGTATATGTCTCTGTTGGTAGCAGTCTCCTATGGGGACAGTCGGTGTTGATGTCCATTGGTGTTGGGCACCTCTGGGTGCACTGGTCGGAGTCTCCGCCATCCCTTGCCTCACGTGGATGTTGTGTTTCAGAGCTGGAACCTTCCATCGTGGATCCGCTGCAGAACGTGTCTGTGGAGGAAGGAGAAGACGCCATCTTCAAGTGTAAGGTGTCCAAGGACAATGCCCCCGGCGTGCAGTGGTGCCTGGCCGGAGTGCCGCTACAGGCCAACGAGATGAACGAGATCGCTGTCCACAAAGGCAAGATCCACACCCTGACCCTGAAGAAGGTGTCGCTGGAGGACTCGGGTCCAGTCAGCTTCAGGGTGGGTCAGAACACGACTGCGGCTCAGCTGGAGGTCAAAGGTAAAGACCAGGAAAAAAACTCAATCCCCCAATGCGCCAACGTGCAAGACAGAGCGGTCTGAGAGCACATGGAGGCGACAGATTGATACACCGGGCCCAATGTCTCCACATTACTGGCGTATGATGGCGGCACAACATCACTAACCATAATGTCCTCCTTCCCCAGCCGCAGCCCTAAACTTCACCAAACCCCTGCAGCCACTGGAGGTGGAGGAGAAGAGAGAAGCCGTCCTACACTGCGAGCTCTCCAAACCCAACGTCACCGCAGAGTGGAGGAAAGGGGGGTCCGCCATCAAATCCAGAGGAAAGTATGAGATCAGCGTGACAGGACAAACACAAACCCTACGTATCAAGGAGGTCACCACAGAGGATTCTGGGGAATACAGCTGTAATGTAGGAAACGAGAAAACATCTGCAAAACTACATGTAAAAGGTAAATACTGCCCCCTATGTACAGGAATATAACTACTATAATACTGCCCCCTATGTACAGGAATATAACTACTATAATACTGCCCCCTATGTACAGGAATATAACTACTATAATACTGCCCCCTATGTACAAGAATATAACTACTATAATACTGCCCCCTATGTACAGGAATATAACTACTATAATACTGCCTCCTATGTACAAGAATATAACTACTATAATACTGTCCCCTATGTACAGGAATATAACTACTATAATACTGCCCCCTATGTACAGGAATATAACTACTATAATACTGCCCCTATGTACAAGAATATAACTACTATAATACTGCCCCCTATGTACAGGAATATAACTACTATAATACTGCCCCCTATGTACAAGAATATAACTACTATAATACTGCCCCCTATGTACAAGAATATAACTACTATAATACTGCCCCCTATGTACAGGAATATAACTACTATAATACTGCCCCCTATGTACAGGAATATAACTACTATAATAGTGCCCCCTATGTACAGGAATATAACTACTATAATACTGGCCCCTATGTACAAGAATATAACTACTATAGTACTGCCCCCTTTGTACAAGAATATAACTACTATAATACTGCCCCCTATGTACAGGAATATAACTACTATAATACTGCCCCCTATGTACAGGAATATAACTACTATAATACTGCCCCCTATGTACAGGAATATAACTACTATAATACTGGCCCCTATGTACAAGAATATAACTACTATAGTACTGCCCCCTATGTACAAGAATATAACTACTATAATACTGCCCCCTATGTACAAGAATATAACTACTATAATACTGCTCCCTATGTACAAGAATATAACTACTATAATACTGCCCCCTATGTACAAGAATATAACTACTATAATACTGCCCCCTATGTACAAGAATATAACTACTATAATACTGCCCCCTATGTACAAGAATATAACTAGTATAATACTGCCCCCTATGTACAGGAATATAACTACTATAATACTGCCCCCTATGTACAAGAATATAACTACTATAGTACTGCCCCCTATGTACAGGGATATAACTACTATAATACTGCCCCTATGTACAAGAATATAACTACTATAATACTGCCCCCTATGTACAAGAATATAACTACTATAATACTGCTCCCTATTTACAAGAATATAACTACTATAATACTGCTCCCTATTTACAAGAATATAACTACTATAATACTGCCCCCTATGTACAGGAATATAACTACTATAATACTCCCCCCTATGTACAGGAATATAACTACTATAATATTGCCCCCTATGTACAAGAATATAACTACTATAATACTGCCCCCCTATGTACAAGAATATAACTACTATCATACTGCCCCCTATGTACAGGAATATAACTACTATAATACTGCCCCCTATGTACAGGAATATAACTACTATAATACTGCCCCCTATGTACAGGAATATAACTACTATAATACTGCCCCCTATGTACAGGGATATAACTACTATAATACTGCCCCTATGTACAAGAATATAACTACTATAATACTGCCCCCTATGTACAAGAATATAACTACTATAATACTGCCCCCTATGTACAAGAATATAACTACTATAATACTGCCCCCTATGTACAAGAATATAACTACTATAATACTGCCCCCTATGTACAGGAATATAACTACTATAATACTGCCCCCTGTGTACAGGAATATAACTACTATAATACTGCCCCCTATGTACAAGAATATAACTACTATAATACTGCCCCCTATGTACAGGAATATAACTACTATAATACTGCCCTCTATGTACAGGAATATAACTACTATAATACTGCCCCCTATGTACAGGAATATAACTACTATAATACTGCTCCTATGTACAGGAATATAACTACTATAATACTGCCCCCTATGTACAAGAATATAACTACTATAATACTGCCCCCTATGTACAGGAATATAACTACTATAATACTGCCCCCTATGTACAGGGATATAACTACTACAATACTGCCCCCTATGTACAAGAATATAACTACTATAATACTGCCCCCTATGTACAGGAATATAACTACTATAATACTACCCCCTATGTATAGGAATATAACTACTATAATACTGCCCCCTATGTACAAGAATATAACTACTATAATACTGCCCCCTATGTACAAGAATATAACTACTATAATACTGCCTCCTATGTACAGGAATATAACTACTATAATACTGCACCCTATATACAAGAATATAACTACTATAATACTGCCTCCTATGTACAGGGATATAACTACTATAATATTGCCCCCTATGTACAGGGATATAACTACTATAATACTGCCCCCTATGTACAGGAATATAACTACTTTAATACTGCCCCCTATGTACAAGAATATAACTACTATAATACTGCCTCCTATGTACAGGGATATAACTACTATAATACTGCCCCCTATGTACAGGAATATAACTACTATAATACTGCCCCCTATGTACAAGAATATAACTACTATAATACTGCCTCCTATGTACAGGAATATAACTACTATAATACTGCCCCCTATGTACAGGAATATAACTACTATAATACTGCTCCCTATTTACAAGAATATAACTACTATAATACTGCTCCCTATTTACAAGAATATAACTACTATAATACTGCCCCCTATGTACAGGAATATAACTACTATAATACTCCCCCCTATGTACAGGAATATAACTACTATAATACTGCCCCCTATGTACAAGAATATAACTGCTATAATACTGCCTCCTATGTACAGGAATATAACTACTATAATACTGCCCCCTATGTACAAGAATATAACTACTATAATACTGCCTCCTATGTACAGGAATATAACTACTATAATACTGCCTCCTATGTACAGGAATATAACTACTATAATACTGTCCCCTATGTCCAAGAATATAACTACTATAATAATGCCCCCTATGTACAAGAATATAACTACTATAATACTGCCTCCTATGTACAGGAATATAACTACTATAATACTGCCCCCTATGTACAGGAATATAACTACTATAATACTGCCCCCTATGTACAAGAATATAACTACTATAATACTGCTCCCTATTTACAAGAATATAACTACTATAATACTGCCCCCTATGTACAGGAATATAACTACTATGATACTCCCCCCTATGTACAGGAATATATCTACTATAATACTGCCCCCTATGTACAAGAATATAACTGCTATAATACTGCCTCCTATGTACAGAAATATAACTACTATAATACTGCCCCCTATGTACAAGAATATAACTGCTATAATACTGCCCCCTATGTACAGGGATATAACTGCTATAATACTGCCCCCTATGTACAAGAATATAACTACTATAATACTGCCCCCTATGTACAGGAATATAACTACTTTAATACTGCCCCCTATGTACAAGAATATAACTACTATAATACTGCCTCCTATGTACAGGAATATAACTACTATAATACTGCCCCCTATGTCCAAGAATATAACTACTATAATACTGCCCCCTATGTACAAGAATATAACTACTATAATACTGCCTCCTATGTACAGGAATATAACTACTATAATACTGCCTCCTATGTACAGGAATATAACTACTATAATGCTGCCCCCTATGTACAGGAATATAACTACTATAATACTGCCCCCTATGTACAAGAATATAACTACTATAATACTGCCTCCTATGTACAGGAATATAACTGCTATAATACTGCCTCCTATGTACAGGAATATAACTACTATAATGCTGCCCCCTATGTACAGGAATATAACTACTATAATACTGCCCCCTATGTACAGGAATATAACTACTATAATACTGCCTCCTATGTACAGGAATATAACTACTATAATACTGCCTCCTATGTACAGGAATATAACTACTATAATACTGCCCCCTATGTACAGGAATATAACTACTATAATACTGCTCCCTATGTACAAGAATATAACTACTATAATACTGCCCCCTATGTACAGGAATATAACTACTATAATACTCCCCCCTATGTACAGGAATATAACTACTATAATACTGCCCCCTATGTACAGGAATATAACTACTATAATACTGCCCCCTATGTACAGGAATATAACTACTATAATACTGCCCCCTATGTACAAGAATATAACTACTATAATACTGCCCCCTATGTACAAGAATATAACTACTATAATACTGCCCCCTATGTACAGGAATATAACTACTATAATACTGCCCCCTATGTACAGGAATATAACTACTATAATACTGCCCCCTATGTACAGGAATATAACTACTATAATACTGCCCCCTATGTACAGGAATATAACTACTATAATACTGCCCCCTATGTACAAGAATATAACTACTATAATACTGCCCCCTATGTACAAGAATATAACTACTATAATACTGCCTCCTATGTACAGGAATATAACTACTATAATACTGCCTCCTATGTACAAGAATATAACTACTATAATACTGCCTCCTATGTACAGGAATATAACTACTATAATACTGCCCCCTATGTACAAGAATATAACTACTATAATACTGCCTCCTATGTACAGGAATATAACTGCTATAATACTGCCTCCTATGTACAGGAATATAACTACTATAATGCTGCCCCCTATGTACAGGAATATAACTACTATAATACTGCCCCCTATGTACAGGAATATAACTACTATAATACTGCCTCCTATGTACAGGAATATAACTACTATAATACTGCCTCCTATGTACAGGAATATAACTACTATAATACTGCCCCCTATGTACAGGAATATAACTACTATAATACTGCTCCCTATGTACAAGAATATAACTACTATAATACTGCCCCCTATGTACAGGAATATAACTACTATAATACTCCCCCCTATGTACAGGAATATAACTACTATAATACTGCCCCCTATGTACAGGAATATAACTACTATAATACTGCCCCCTATGTACAGGAATATAACTACTATAATACTGCCCCCTATGTACAAGAATATAACTACTATAATACTGCCCCCTATGTACAAGAATATAACTACTATAATACTGCCCCCTATGTACAGGAATATAACTACTATAATACTGCCCCCTATGTACAGGAATATAACTACTATAATACTGCCCCCTATGTACAGGAATATAACTACTATAATACTGCCCCCTATGTACAGGAATATAACTACTATAATACTGCCCCCTATGTACAAGAATATAACTACTATAATACTGCCCCCTATGTACAAGAATATAACTACTATAATACTGCCTCCTATGTACAGGAATATAACTACTATAATACTGCCCCCTATGTACAGGAATATAACTACTATAATACTGCCCCCTATGTACAGGAATATAACTACTATAATACTGCCCCCTATGTACAAGAATATAACTGCTATAATACTGCCTCCTATGTACAGGAATATAACTACTATAATACTGCCCCCTATGTACAGGAATATAACTACTATAATACTGCTCCCTATGTACAGGAATATAACTACTATAATACTGCCTCCTATGTACAGGAATATAACTACTATAATACTGCCCCCTATGTACAAGAATATAACTGCTATAATACTGCCTCCTATGTACAGGAATATAACTACTATAATACTGCCTCCTATGTACAAGAATATAACTACTATAATACTGCCCCCTATGTACAAGAATATAACTACTATAATACTGCCTCCTATGTACAGGAATATAACTACTATAATACTGCCCCCTATGTACAAGAATATAACTACTATAATACTGCCCCCTATGTACAGGAATATAACTACTATAATACTGCTCCCTATGTGCAGGAATATAACTACTATAATACTGCCCCCTATGTACAGGAATATAACTACTATAATACTGCCCCCTATGTACAGGAATATAACTACTATAATACTGCTCCCTATGTGCAGGAATATAACTACTATAATACTGCCCCCTATGTACAAGGATATAACTACTATAATACTGCCCCCTATGTACAGGAATATAACTACTATAATACTGCCCCCTATGTACAGGAATATAACTACTATAATACTGCCCCCTATGTACAGGAATATAACTACTATAATACTGCCCCCTATGTACAAGAATATAACTACTATAATACTGCCCCCTATGTACAGGAATATAACTACTATAATACTGCCCCCTATGTACAGGAATATAACTTCTATAATACTGCTCCCTATGTACAGGAATATAACTACTATAATACTGCCCCCTATGTACAAGGATATAACTACTATAATACTGCCCCCTATGTACAGGAATATAACTACTATAATACTGCCCCCTATTTACAAGAATATAACTACTATAATACTGCCCCCTATGTACAGGAATATAACTACTATAATACTGCCCCCTATGTACAGGAATATAACTACTATAATACTGCCCCCTATGTACAGGAATATAACTACTATAATACTGCCCCCTATGTACAGGAATATAACTACTATAATACTGCCCCCTATGTACAGGAATATAACTACTATAATACTGCCCCCTATGTACAGGAATATAACTACTATAATACTGCCCCCTATGTACAAGAATATAACTACTATAATACTGCTCCCTATGTACAGGAATATAACTACTATAATACTGCCCCCTATGTACAGGAATATAACTGCTATAATACTGCCCCCTATGTACAGGAATATAACTACTATAATACTGCCCCCTATGTACAGGAATATAACTTCTATAATACTGCTCCCTATGTACAGGAATATAACTACAATAATACTGCCCCCTATGTACAAGGATATAACTACTATAATACTGCCCCCTATGTACAGGAATATAACTACTATAATACTGCCCCCTATGTACAAGAATATAACTACTATAATACTGCTCCCTATGTACAGGAATATAACTACTATAATACTGCCCCCTATGTACAGGAATATAACTGCTATAATACTGCCCCCTATGTACAGGAATATAACTACTATAATACTGCTCCCTATGTACAGAAATATAACTACTATAATACTGCCCCCTATGTACAGGAATATAACTGCTATAATACTGCCCCCTATGTACAGGAATATAACTACTATAATACTGCCCCCTATGTACAGGAATATAACTTCTATAATACTGCTCCCTATGTACAGGAATATAACTACTATAATAATGCCCCCTATTTACAAGAATATAACTACTATAATACTGCCCCCTATGTACAGGAATATAACTACTATAATACTGCCCCCTATGTACAGGAATATAACTACTATAATACTGCCCCCTATGTACAGGAATATAACTACTATAATACTGCCCCCTATGTACAGGAATATAACTACTATAATACTGCCCCCTATGTACAGGAATATAACTACTATAATACTGCCCCCTATGTACAGGAATATAACTACTATAATACTGCCCCCTATGTACAGGAATATAACTACTATAATACTGCCCCCTATGTACAGGAATATAACTACTATAATACTGCTCCCTATGTACAGGAATATAACTACTATAATACTGCCCCCTATGTACAGGAATATAACTGCTATAATACTGCCCCCTATGTACAGGAATATAACTACTATAATACTGCCCCCTATGTACAGGAATATAACTTCTATAATACTGCTCCCTATGTACAGGAATATAACTACTATAATAATGCCCCCTATTTACAAGAATATAACTACTATAATACTGCCCCCTATGTACAGGAATATAACTACTATAATACTGCCCCCTATGTACAGGAATATAACTACTATAATACTGCCCCCTATGTACAGGAATATAACTACTATAATACTGCCCCCTATGTACAGGAATATAACTACTATAATACTGCCCCCTATGTACAAGAATATAACTACTATAATACTGCTCCCTATGTACAGGAATATAACTACTATAATACTGCCCCCTATGTACAGGAATATAACTGTTATAATACTGCCCCCTATGTACAGGAATATAACTACTATAATACTGCCCCCTATGTACAGGAATATAACTACTATAATACTGCCCCCTTTGTACAGGAATATAACTACTATAATACTGCCCCCTATGTATTGTTGTGGTCTCTTTGGGGTTCGGTCTCTCACGCTCTGCTGTCTTTTAGCTCTGCCCGTGGTGTTCACACAAGATCTGTGTAACATAGAGCCGGAGGAGGGGAGTTCGGCCGTGTTGCAGTGTGAGGTCTCCAGGTCGGGAGCCCCCGTGGAGTGGAGGAAGGGGGCTGTGGTCCTGCAGTCCGGGGATAAGTATGAGATGAAACAGGATGGTCGTGTAGTAGAACTGGTGATCCACCACCTGGCCCTGGAGGACTGTGGGCCCTACACCTGCAGCGTGGGATCCGCCCAGACCACGGCCTCCGTATTTGTACAAGGTATCGCGCTGTGTCCATGTCGGGGACTTGTGAATTTTCTGACTTGTAATTAAGACCTTCCTGTCCTTGTTTATGTCCTGGTATCTGAGATCCTCCATCCATGCCTGGAGAACATTCACGAGCTGCTCTCATGTGCTTCTCCCGGCTCTGATGGTCATACTACAACCAGCGGCTACTGTCTATAATTTCCGGGGTCCTCACCTGCCAATCATTCTAGTCTGTGTTTATTGTGCAGCATGGACCATGGGGTTCGCAGGGGCTCTAATCATGTGACGTGGGAGGGAATGTGGTGGCTTCTTATGGATTTGGCTCTTCTATATGACTTGTTATTACAGAGGTGCACTATGACCTACAGGGTATGAGATTGTGTTCACATCAAGGTCAGGACATACCATGTATGCTGGTGGATAATGTGATGGTGAAGTAAGAAGACCTCTGTTAGGTCAGCGCTTTTGGAAACATTCAGGGCTGTGAGGAGGTGGTGGATGGTCTGGTTCTCTTGGATGGTCTGGTTCTCTTGGATGGTCGGGTTCTCTTGGATGGTCTGTTTCTCTTGGATGGTCTGGTTCTCTTGGATGGTCTGGTTCTCTTGGATGGTCGGGTTCTCTTGGATGGTCTGTTTCTCTTGGATGATCTGGTTCTCTTGGATGGTCTGGTTCTCTTGGATGGTCTGGTTCTCTTGGATGGTCGGGTTCTCTTGGATGGCCGGGTTCTCTTGGATGGTCTGGTTCTCTTGGATGGTCTGGTTCTCTTGGATGGTCTGGTTCTCTTGGATGGTCGGGTTCTCTTGGATGGTCGGGTTCTCTTGGATGGTCGGTTTCTCTTGGATGGTCGGGTTCTCTTGGATGGTCTGTTTCTCTTGGATGGTCTGGTTCTCTTGGATGGTGTTCTTGAACTACTTCTTTCCTACTTATTTTGGATCTGATGGTTTTTGAGGATGGTTTGGTTCTTATGGATGGTTTTCTTTTGTTGGATTTCCTGGTTCTAGTGTACAGTTTGGATGTTTTGGCTCATCTGGTTCTCTCAGATGATGTGATTCTATTGGACAGCCGGTTAGATAGTACGGTCTGGTACAGTTCATGGTCAGAGGTCATGGTCAGAGGTCATGTTCTCTTGGATAGGTTGGTTCTTTTAGGTGATCTGATGTTTCTTCTGGACGTGTGGTTCTGAGACTGGTTTTCTTAGATGGTCTGGTTCTCTTAGTTACTTTGGCTTTCCTGGATGCTCAGATACAGTTGGATGCTCTTCATTTCTCTGATGGTCTGGTTCTCTTGGTTACTTTGGCTTTCCTGGATGCTCAGATACAGTTGGATGCTCTTCATTTTTTAGATGGTCTGGTTCTCTTAGTTACTTTGGCTTTCCTGGATGCTCAGATACAGTTGGATGCTCTTCATTTCTCTGATGGTCTGGACCTTTGGGTTACTTTGGCTTTCCTGGATGCTCTGATACAGTTGGGTGTTCTTCGTTTCTTTGATGGTCTGGCTCTCTTAGTTACTTTGGCTTTCCTGGATGCTCTGATACAGTTGGATGTTCTTCATTTCTCTGATGGTCTGGTTCTCTTAGTTACTTTGGCTTTCCTGGATGCTCTGATACAGTTGGATGTTCTTCATTTCTCTGATGGTCTGGTTCTCTTAGTTACTTTGGCTTTCCTGGATGCTCTGATACAGTTGGATGCTCTTCATTTCTCTGATGGTCTGGTTCTCTTAGTTACTTTGGCTTTCCTGGATGCTCTGATACAGTTGGGTGTTCTTCGTTTCTTTGATGGTCTGGTTCTC
The DNA here is from genome assembly GCF_040894005.1 of Engystomops pustulosus. Classification (NCBI taxonomy): domain Eukaryota; kingdom Metazoa; phylum Chordata; class Amphibia; order Anura; family Leptodactylidae; genus Engystomops; species Engystomops pustulosus. The sequence continues at coordinate 18,072 of NW_027284991.1, forward strand.
TTAGTTACTTTGGCTTTCCTGGATGCTCTGATACAGTTGGATGTTCTTCATTTCTCTGATGGTCTGGTTCTCTTAGTTACTTTGGCTTTCCTGGATGCTCTGATACAGTTGGGTGTTCTTAGTTTCTTTGATGGTCTGGACCTTTGGGTTACTTTGGCTTTCCTGGATGCTCTGATACAGTTGGATGTTCTTCATTTCTTTCATGGTCTGGTTCTCTTAGTTACTTTGGCTTTCCTGGATGCTCTGATACAGTTGGATGTTCTTCATTTCTTAGATGGTCTGGTTCTCTTAGTTACTTTGGCTTTCCTGGATGCTCTGATACAGTTGGATGCTCTTCATTTCTCTGATGGTCTGGTTCTCTTAGTTACTTTGGCTTTCCTGGATGCTCTGATACAGTTGGGTGTTCTTCGTTTCTTTGATGGTCTGGTTCTCTTAGTTACTTTGGCTTTCCTGGATGCTCTGATACAGTTGGATGTTCTTCATTTCTCTGATGGTCTGGTTCTCTTAGTTACTTTGGCTTTCCTGGATGCTCTGATACAGTTGGGTGTTCTTCGTTTCTTTGATGGTCTGGACCTTTGGGTTACTTTGGCTTTCCTGGATGCTCTGATACAGTTGGATGTTCTTCATTTCTTTCATGGTCTGGTTCTCTTAGTTACTTTGGCTTTCCTGGATGCTCTGATACAGTTGGATGTTCTTCATTTCTTAGATGGTCTGGTTCTCTTAGTTACTTTGGCTTTCCTGGATGCTCTGATACATTTGGATGTTCTTCATTTCTTAGATGGTCTGGTTCTCTTGGTTACTTTGGCTTTCCTGGATGCTCTGATACAGTTGGATGTTCTTCATTTCTCTGATGGTCTGGTTCTCTTAGTTACTTTGGCTTTCCTGGATGCTCTGATACAGTTGGATGCTCTTCATTTCTCTGATGGTCTGGTTCTCTTAGTTACTTTGGCTTTCCTGGATGCTCTGATACAGTTGGGTGTTCTTCGTTTCTTTGATGGTCTGGTTCTCTTAGTTACTTTGGCTTTCCTGGATGCTCTGATACAGTTGGATGTTCTTCATTTCTCTGATGGTCTGGTTCTCTTAGTTACTTTGGCTTTCCTGGATGCTCTGATACAGTTGGGTGTTCTTAGTTTCTTTGATGGTCTGGACCTTTGGGTTACTTTGGCTTTCCTGGATGCTCTGATACAGTTGGATGTTCTTCATTTCTTTCATGGTCTGGTTCTCTTAGTTACTTTGGCTTTCCTGGATGCTCTGATACAGTTGGATGTTCTTCATTTCTTAGATGGTCTGGTTCTCTTAGTTACTTTGGCTTTCCTGGATGCTCTGATACAGTTGGATGCTCTTCATTTCTCTGATGGTCTGGTTCTCTTAGTTACTTTGGCTTTCCTGGATGCTCTGATACAGTTGGGTGTTCTTCGTTTCTTTGATGGTCTGGTTCTCTTAGTTACTTTGGCTTTCCTGGATGCTCTGATACAGTTGGATGTTCTTCATTTCTCTGATGGTCTGGTTCTCTTAGTTACTTTGGCTTTCCTGGATGCTCTGATACAGTTGGGTGTTCTTCGTTTCTTTGATGGTCTGGACCTTTGGGTTACTTTGGCTTTCCTGGATGCTCTGATACAGTTGGATGTTCTTCATTTCTTTCATGGTCTGGTTCTCTTAGTTACTTTGGCTTTCCTGGATGCTCTGATACAGTTGGATGTTCTTCATTTCTTAGATGGTCTGGTTCTCTTAGTTACTTTGGCTTTCCTGGATGCTCTGATACATTTGGATGTTCTTCATTTCTTAGATGGTCTGGTTCTCTTGGTTACTTTGGCTTTCTTGGGTGCTCAGATACAGTTGGATGTTCTTCATTTCTCTGATGGTCTGGTTCTCTTAGTTACTTTGGCTTTCCTGGATGCTCAGATACAGTTGGATGTTCTTCGTTTCTTTGATGGTCTGGTTCTCTTAGTTACTTTGGCTTTCTTGGATGCTCAGATACAGTTGGATGTTCTTCGTTTCTTTGATGGTCTGGTTCTCTTAGTTACTTTGGCTTTCCTGGATGCTCTGATACAGTTAGGTGTTCTTCGTTTCTTTGATGGTCTGGTTCTCTTAGTTACTTTGGCTTTCCTGGATGCTCTGATACAGTTGGATGTTCTTCATTTCTCTGATGGTCTGGTTCTCTTAGTTACTTTGGCTTTCCTGGATGCTCTGATACAGTTTGGTGTTCTTAGTTTCTTTGATGGTCTGGACCTTTGGGTTACTTTGGCTTTCCTGGATGCTCTGATACAGTTGGATGTTCTTCATTTCTTTCATGGTCTGGTTCTCTTAGTTACTTTGGCTTTCCTGGATGCTCTGATACAGTTGGATGTTCTTCATTTCTTAGATGGTCTGGTTCTCTTAGTTACTTTGGCTTTCCTGGATGCTCTGATACATTTGGATGTTCTTCATTTCTTAGATGGTCTGGTTCTCTTGGTTACTTTGGCTTTCTTGGGTGCTCAGATACAGTTGGATGTTCTTCATTTCTTTGATAGTCTGGTTCTCTTGGTTACTTTGGCTTTCTTGGATGCTCAGATACAGTTGGATGTTCTTCGTTTCTTTGATGGTCTGGTTCTCTTAGTTACTTTGGCTTTCTTGGATGCTCAGATACAGTTGGATGTTCTTCGTTTCTTTGATGGTCTGGTTCTCTTAGTTACTTTGGCTTTCCTGGATGCTCTGATACAGTTAGGTGTTCTTCGTTTCTTTGATGGTCTGGTTCTCTTAGTTACTTTGGCTTTCCTGGATGCTCTGATACAGTTGGATGTTCTTCATTTCTCTGATGGTCTGGTTCTCTTAGTTACTTTGGCTTTCCTGGATGCTCTGATACAGTTTGGTGTTCTTAGTTTCTTTGATGGTCTGGACCTTTGGGTTACTTTGGCTTTCCTGGATGCTCTGATACAGTTGGATGTTCTTCATTTCTTTCATGGTCTGGTTCTCTTAGTTACTTTGGCTTTCCTGGATGCTCTGATACAGTTGGATGTTCTTCATTTCTTAGATGGTCTGGTTCTCTTAGTTACTTTGGCTTTCCTGGATGCTCTGATACATTTGGATGTTCTTCATTTCTTAGATGGTCTGGTTCTCTTGGTTACTTTGGCTTTCTTGGGTGCTCAGATACAGTTGGATGTTCTTCATTTCTTTGATAGTCTGGTTCTCTTGGTTACTTTGGCTTTCTTGGATGCTCAGATACAGTTGGATGTTCTTCGTTTCTTTGATGGTCTGGTTCTCTTAGTTACTTTGGCTTTCTTGGATGCTCAGATACAGTTGGATGTTCTTCGTTTCTTTGATGGTCTGATTCTGTAGTATGTTCTGTTTTTCTTATGTCCTGTTGTGCAATCTGGTTTCATCAGAAGATCTAACTAAATTTGTTGATCTAATTCTTTTCTGTGCTCTGGTTCTGTTGGAAGATCTGTTTCTTCTCAGTGGGTTTCTCATGGATGATCTTGTCTCCTTGGATAGTTTGGATATTGGTCATCGCTGCTTAGCTGAGCAGTTCTGTCTGTTTGTTTTAGCCCAAGAGCCCAAGAGCGATACGGAGAAACGACCAACAAACGTGTGAATATAAACAATTAAATGTTCTTTGTTTGGATGCTGGACTTGTACCGATAGTGTGTTCCTTGTCTGATAGTCCAGTACCATCCAACAATCTGGTTCTGCTGTCAGGGTGGTTGTATAGTCTGATCTACATCTGGTAGAACGTATCTGCTCATTATCTCTTCTTCCCTTCTTCCTATCTTGGTTTTCCAGCCTCACTAAACACTGGATGACATTGTTTTATTTTTCTCTTTATTTCTGGGTTTATCGCAGCGAGTAACATAGAAATAGTGTCTGGTTTAAAGAACACGGACGTCTTTGCGGGGGAGACGGCCACATTCTCCTGCGAGCTGTCCCGCCCGGATGTAGCGAATGTTCAGTGGTGGCTCGATGGTTCTCCCCTACAGAACAGCCCTGTGAACGAGATGTCAGTGCACAGCGGCAGAGTCCACACCCTAACCCTAAAAAACCTGGGGACCAATGACTCTGGCCTGGTCACCTTCAAAGTCGGCTGCCTCATGTCTACCGCTAAACTTTTGATTAAAGGTATTTAAAAGGACTAACAGGACTAAGCATGGCTCAACCATCTCTAGTGTTCCCCCTCGATGGAAAACAGAGAACCAAGAGAGCATGGGTGAAAATGGGCAGCAGAATACTGAATGATGAGGTAAACCTAAACTTAGGGCGTGGTCAGTTTTTTAGATGCAGTTTTTGATGCCCAAACCTGAAATGGAGTAAAAGTAGGAGGAGGAGCAGAACCTTTAAATTATTTGCCTCACCCATCATGATCCACACCTGCTTTTGGTTTCTAAAGCTGAATCTGAAAAACTGGACGTGTGACCGCACCCTTACTATCAGTGTAGGCCCACAGTGGAAGGGAGGTACCACTGTTTTAGGTGGCAGAGTTCACAGGGCCAGTTCCTGCACCTCTGGTAAGAGTCCATGGAGAGGTCACCTGGGAAGATCAATCCTATGGATAACCCATACACATGAGATGATACATGAAGAGTATCTGTAATTCTCTCTGGTTCAATGTCACATTCTGCTCCTGGTGGGTGGGTTGGGGATGCTTGATCTATATCGCAGTCTCATAAGTCACATTCAACATTCAACATTCATCATTCAACATTCATCAACAAGATGTCTACTAGCGAAGGTGAACACTGGAATCTAACTTAACGGAAGAGCTGCCACTAATCACCAACGTCTGCTCTCACCCTATAAAGTGCCATAACGGGGATCAGGTGCAAATGTCTGGCCAAGATGAGTCAGAATGGTTGAGCTTTCCTCCCATGTAACTGGTTTTCCTCCACAACCTCCTGGCTTATGTTTGGTTCTTCAGGTTCCTTAGTGTCTTGTCTGTGTTCCCTAACCATTTCTGTCTTGTTGTTGGTCATCCTCATCCATCTTCTTCTATGGTCAAGTCTCTTCCTACTGGGTCTTGTCTCCACCTTCATGGTTATCTATTTAATTGAGTTGGGTCTAAAGCAGGATGAGATTTTGTCTGGGGATTTGGGCCTCCAGTTTTTCCAGAATTGACTGTACTCAGTACTATTTTTTCAGTCGTTTTTGGCTTTTCAAGACTAGCACAAAAGCCTAAAAAAAGCCACCAAATTCCTGGACCAGGGGAGGTTGTAGACCTTGCCTTCACTGAATGGAATGATCTATGGGGAGGAATCACTTCTTGACTCATGTAATGCCCTCTTCAGGTCACTTTAAGATCCTCATTATCTTGGTGCTTTAGAGTGGTCTTTTAATGTGGTCACTCGGTGCTTGATTAGTGAACCCTTATCCCATGGGCATGTTATGTGTCTGGTCACTGGAAGCACTGGCACTGACCCCATCATTGCTTGTCCGCACTGTGTGTATGATGTACAGGTGACTATGTAGCGAGTGTACCGGATGATCAAGAGCGAACGGTAACACAGATGTTCTTCACTCTAGTCCCATCCAGAGCTGCCCCAACCGTTTTACTAGATTTCCATCAGTCATGTGACCTAATACCTTTACCCTAACCTTGCAACTAGACTGTGAGCTTTCATAATGCACTGCCCGGTGGAAACCAGCAGAATAGTTGGTGCGGCGGGTGCTCATCAGCTCCAGAGCAGCATTTTATGGGCACATGTGGAGAATCATCAGATTAGATGTCATAAGGTATCGAGTAAAGTGGCAGGCGGGTGTATACAAGCTATGAATTGTTCTTGCTTATGTAATATGTCGGTACCCTCCATCCGGTACACTCTTGTTCTACCCGTTTGATGTGGTATTATCATTCTCAAAGCTGCCACCTGGCACCAGCTACTAACCAACGCTTGGCTGACCCCCCACCATGCTGTTGCCGTGGCTTTGACAACAATTATTTCATCTCATGGAGGCCCTTTAATGCATGTCCCCTCCGACAGATCCGACCATTGAGGTGGTCAGTCCAATGAACGACCTCACCATTGATGAAGATGACACAGCAGAGTTCATCTGCCAGTACTCTAGGCCAGTTCAGGCTACCTGGAAGAAAAACGATGTAGCCCTATGGGTCGACGGGAAGAGGGTCATGGTCGAGCAGGACTGGAATGTGGCCAAGCTGACCATTAAGTCTGTGGTTCCCGAGGACGGCGGCATCTATGTGTGTGAAGCCGGAGGCACTAGGGTTGTGGCCATGCTTAAAGTTGAAGGTGAGGTCTTCCATCAGTTAAGGAAGACGAGTGCCAGTATTGGTGTGATCTCCATCTGCCCCGGTCTCACATCTTATCTCCAGAACTCGCAGCCTTCAGCTCAACTTTCAAGTGCATCCCCAATATACACAAAACGTACCAAAGAATATACTTCTTGTATAGAAATGTTGGCATAAAGACCTAAATCTTGTGAATCTTATGTCATACAATTGTTATATGTAATCCAAGCTCAGTAGATAACAACGTGCTAAGCCGGAGCTACATGCATGGGGTTCCACCAACCAATATATTGAGTGCAGCTCTGGAGTATAACCCGGGTGTAACCCAGTATATAGGGGCAACAGCAGCAAGACCCTGACATGACGCCTTCTGATTCCTCAGGATGTGATGACATTTCTGATAATTATGGGGACTCTCATGTTTCGGGGGGGGGGGGGGGGGCAGTCACATTGGAGAGTATTATACAGTATTATACATCATGTGTTAACGTGGGGGGGATTCTCCAAATTTATTACACCAAGCTCCTATAGCAGGACCTCCAACCTGATTCCTGACTGGTGGTGAGAAGAAGCTTGCAGAGAAAGACATGTCCTCAGACAGGAGCCCAGAATAAGATCCAGACCTGCAGACAGGACTTTATAGCCTCGGGCTGTAGCTACTGTTCTGGGGAAACCATCCAATGACAAGGTGCAATTCTGCAAATGTAACAAATTTTGCAGACTTAAAGTCAATACAATGTAATTTATCTCTTCCAGGTGCTACACATGTATAAGGAACGTGTATTCTGTCTCTGGCTAATAGTGGGGTACAGCAATCAATGTCATATGATACAAAAACATTTGGGGGCACATTTATCATACGCTGGTTCTAAGTGTCCTGGTGTATGATGGTTCTCCGGCCACATCTATCAGAGAGCTCTGAGCTCCTGATAAATCCTGGAGGGCAGCTGTGCAGGAGGGTGCATGGCCCCGCACTACCCCCTACCCACACAATTACCACTGAGGGTGGAGAAGTCACCACTCCTGATGCAGAGTGCAGCTTACTCTTGGCCTGCACACCTATTATTAGGTATTAGGACGGCCATGCAGTTTAGATTGGGGATGAAGGTGTATTTATATTCTTGATCATGTGAGAGCCAATCGGCAGACACCTGAGTTGCTGGGACGGATAGTCCCTACTGGGTCCACTTGAATGAACACCAAGTTAATTCAGTAATGACCCAACTCAAGGACATTACACAAGGAGCTAGTGTCTTCCAGGAGAAGAGGACTGAGACTTTCAGTAATGTTTCTAGCATCTGGTATCTGAGCAGGAGGAAAGGTTGAGGCTCCTTAGGAGGATGACCAGGAGAAAGGGCTGAGACTCCTCGGAAACGCAGTAACGAGTCATAGACAGACCATGAGGCAGAGGCTCCTCAGGAAAGAAGGCAGAAAGAGGTCTATGTCCATGAGGAACTGGGAAAATATGCAAAGTTTTCCAGGGTGGGATAAGGAAAACCCACGCCTCTTGTAGCTCCTTGTAAGCAGCTCCCTTGAGATCAGGCCTGACCTACAAGAAACCTAATGACATGATGCAGGATTAAAAGCAAACCAGTATATCTATTGCAGAAGAAACAGACCCCCGGCTGTAGGGGGCGCTGTATGATGTTTCAGCCTGGTTGGGTCTCCTCAGTACAGTGCAGGGAATTGGTTTGGTTGGGTGAGAGGCTTGTGACTAGGGTCAGGAGGTAAGATTTCTCCTTACACAGACTGCCAATAAAGGCCACCGTGTAGGCGTGTGGAGTGTTATAGCCATGGAGCTGCCTAACTAGGTGGCTAAACAGGTGGGTTTCCTTATCTCATCCTGGAAAACTTTGCAAAGTATCCCCCAGAATCTCCCAGAGTCCCTCTAGTGGAGCACCCATGGCTATAGGACTTCACACGCCTACATGGTGGCCTTAATTGGCCGTCTCATGGAGAACTCTTTCTTTCCAACATGAAGAACTGGCTAAGACTCCACAGAAAAGCATCAAGGAGCTGGAAAGGGCTGAAAGTCCTCAAGAACACAGCCCGGGGCTGGTGACTGACCACAAGGTCATGATGAGTAACAGAGTCACCTGTGGGACTCAAGCAAGTGTCTGACCATGAGGAAGGGACTGATGCTCCTCAGTAATGTGGCCAGGAACCGGTCACTGACCATGAGGAAGGGACTGAGAACTCTTAGGATTGTGGCCAGGAACCGGTCACTGACCATGAGGAAGGGACTGATGCTCCTCAGGAATGTGGCCAGGAACCGGTCTCTGACCATGAGGAAGGGACTGAGAATTCTTAGGATTGTGGCCAGGAACTGGTCTCTGACCATGAGGAAGGGACTGAGAATTCTTAGGATTGTGGCCAGGAACCGGTCTCTGACCATGAGGAAGGGACTGAGAATTCTTAGGATTGTGGCCAGGAACTGGTCCCTGACCATGAGGAAGGGACTGAGAATTCTTAGGATTGTGGCCAGGAACCGGTCTCTGACCATGAGGAAGGGACTGAGAATTCTTAGGATTGTGGCCAGGAACTGGTCTCTGACCATGAGGAAGGGACTGAGAATTCTTAGGATTGTGGCCAGGAACCGGTCTCTGACCATGAGGAAGGGACTGAGAATTCTTAGGATTGTGGCCAGGAACCGGTCTCTGACCATGAGGAGAGGACTGAGAACTCTTAGGATTGTGGCCAGGAACCGGTCACTGACCATGAGGAGAGGACTGAGAATTCTTAGGAATGTGGCCAGGAACTGGTCTCTGACCATGAGGAAGGGACTGAGAATTCTTAGGATTGTGGCCAGGAACCGGTCTCTGACCATGAGGAAGGGACTGAGAATTCTTAGGATTGTGGCCAGGAACCGGTCTCTGACCATGAGAAAGGGACTGAGAATTCTTAGGATTGTGGCCAGGAACTGGTCACTGACCATGAGGAGAGGACTGAGAACTCTTAGGATTGTGGCCAGGAACCGGTCTCTGACCATGAGGAGAGGACTGAGAATTCTTAGGAATGTGGCCAGGAACCGGTCACTGACCATGAGGAGAGGACTGAGAACTCTTAGGATTGTGGCCAGGAACCGGTCACTGACCATGAGGAGAGGACTGAGAATTCTTAGGATTGTGGCCAGGAACCGGTCTCTGACCATGAGGAGAGGACTGAGAATTCTTAGGATTGTGGCCAGGAACCGGTCACTGACCATGAGGAGAGGACTGAGAACTCTTAGGATTGTGGCCAGGAACCGGTCACTGACCATGAGGAGAGGACTGAGAATTCTTAGGATTGTGGCCAGGAACCGGTCACTGACCATGAGGAGAGGACTGAGAACTCTTAGGATTGTGGCCAGGAACCGGTCTCTGACCATGAGGAGAGGACTGAGAACTCTTAGGATTGTGGCCAGGAACTGGTCTCTGACCATGAGGAGAGGACTGAGAATTCTTAGGAATGTGGCCAGGAACTGGTCTCTGACCATGAGGAGAGGACAGAGTCTCCTCAGGAATACAGTCAGGAGCCATTGTCTGAGGTTCCTCATTAATACTGCCAAGACCAGACCTCTAACCATGAGGCTCTTCAGGAACACGGCATCAAGCCAGTGTCGTGCTATGAATAACTGCTGTACCAGGTCATACCAGAAGGTTACAAAGGGTGCCATGTGATGAATTTGGAGAAACCCTTTATTATATAAGCTGGCCCACATTTATCAAAAACCATGCAGTGTGTACCATGTGCAGTGTGTACCATATGTGCAGGGGTGTACCATGTGCAGTGTGTACCATGTGCAGTGTGTACCATGTGCAGTGTGTACCATGTGCAGTGTGTACCATATGTGCAGGGGTGTACCATGTGCAGTGTGTACCATGTGCAGTGTGTACCATGTGCAGTGTGTACCATGTGCAGTCTGTACCATATGTGCAGGGGTGTACCATGTGCAGTGTGTACCATGTGCAGTGTGTACCATGTGCAGTGTGTACCATGGGCAGTGTGTACCATGGGCAGTGTCCTGTGTAGTGTGCAGGGGGCGCCAGATTCAGGATTTCTGGTGCCGGTTCTTCATGAATCTGGCACCCCCTGCACTGCCCCGACAGAGTGCACCTCTTTTTTGGTGCACCTTTACCATGGGGCATGTGACATAATTTGGTCAGTCTTTGTATGTTACATCTGGCACATGGTCCTCTGTGTCAGGGATGTCTCATGCTCTGTCTCTATCTTCCTCTAGAGAAGAATAAGATTTTGCAGGGTCTGGAGAACGTGGAGGCTCTGGAGGGAGGAGAGGCGCTCTTCGAGTGTTACTTGTCTAAGCCCGAGTGCTACAACTACAACTGGCTGGTGGACGATGAGCCGGCCAAGACCTCCGACACCGTGGAGATGGTTTACTTTGAGAATGGCCGCCGCCATCTGCTCTTACTGAAGAACCTGATGGCAGAGGACAGCTGCCGGGTCACCTTCATGGCCGGGGACGTGGTGTCCTCGGCTTTCCTAAATGTGAGAGGTAAGCTTGTTGTCCATCTCCCTTCTGCTATGGTCCCCCTATCACTCTACCACCAGAAGAGATGTACATATAACAGGACACATCTCTTACTCACACTCACCTCTGGAGCTGCAGTCACAATTCTGCTGTTTCTTCATGACTTGTGGATCAACTGTCCTCATGATAAAAATGGATTCACTTTGTAGCCCCTGAACCTCAGTGGAAGTAATAACCGGGTTTCAGGTTTCGGCTTAGTCCTAGAGCAGAACATGGCCGGTGACAACCAGGAGTCATCAGAGGTAGACAGCAGGGTCAACCAAGCCGAGGTCAGGACATGTTATAAAATGAAGCACCTAAAGGGAGGCTCTCACTGCAGTGTCAGACCATGAGGTCAGTTACAGGTAAGTCTCAGGAGTGAGGTTAGGGACATCAAAGGAATCCACAATATCCTGTCCAGAGAGTGGTCCATAACACAGACGTATAAAGTGCATAGACCAGCAGAATTGTGAGCGCTGCTCTGGGGGACATCAGATTAGATGTTAAAGAAGCCCTCAGAGTGTCTGTTGGACAGTTTGAATAATGAGGGTCGTTGTGGGAGGATGGAGATGTTGAGGGTTGTTGTGGGTGGATCATATTCTGTAACTTTACAAATCATATGAGAAATAATGCAAATGTAATATTACATTACAGAGTACATGGAGGGAGGGCCCCGATCACAAGAGCTTACAGTCTATGAGGATGAGGGGTGACACTTATATACAGAGTTTGGGGTGATGTGACTGCGGAGAAGCTCGTAGCCTGGTATATATCTGCTGTTTGTTGGATGACAGACGGGAGGAGGACACACGGTTGGTTACTATAGGGAGAGGTGACATTTCATGCAGTTACTGATGTGATAGATCTGCCTAAAGAGATGGGATATAAGAGCAGGTCTGAATCTTGGGAGGGTGGGGATTAGTCTGAGAGTCGGGGAAGATGGAAATGATGAGGGTTGGTGTGGGGAGAAGAAATTAGCACAGGAAGGTGTGGAAGAAGAGGGCTGCTATAAGGGGGATTGTTGTGGGATTATTGGGTGTTGATGACGATTCATTAGCCAATTGGGGTTGATATGAGACAATAGGGGACAATCAAGTGAAGGAACCTTACGTGATGACAAGTCATGTGGACAATTCAAGGTTAAGGTGGGACTCACATAATGTGTGTGGCCCCCCAGGCCTTTAGGGCCAGATGTTTGGTCCCCACCCCTCACCCTGATATGTGGAGCCACCACTCAGACCAGACACCTTGTCCCTCAGACTCTCCTATGTGTGTGTTTGTGTGTTTGACCTCAGGGTGGCGTCTGGATGTTGTGAAGCCGCCCGTTGATACGGAGGTTGTCGCTGGTGAGAAGGCAGCGTTCACCTGTGAGCTCAGTGAAGCGGTGCCAGTTAATGAGGCATCCTGGTATTATAATGGCGTGCCCATCCAGCCCGATGAGAACTGGTCCATGCTGGTAGATGGCAACCAGTACACGCTTCTCCTGAAAGACGCTCAGGTGCATCACTCCGGGGAGGTGGCCTTCGCCTCCAGAGATGTCGTTGTCTCTGCCAAACTGGTCGTTCTCGGTAAGTTGTTCCACCAGAGAACAGTCGTACAATCTCCAGTGAAGACCTAAATATCATTGTGGGTCCATGAGAAGTAGAAGTCTATGAGATGTGAGGGCGAAGAGATGGGAAAGGTCCTTCCATGTGAGGGCCATGCTCAGGTTCCTCCATTCCTTTGGACAGTGTTTATATTTATTCACAAGATTCTCACGGTTTCTTGGGCCTTTTTTAGGTTTCTGAGGAGATGCCACCTCTACTGTAGACATAATGTACCTGTTGGGTGTTTGCATGAGAAATTGCCTTGCTCCCTTCCTCTATCACATTGGGGCACATTTACTAAGAACAGTGCATTATGTATTATGTGGAGTGTCCTGTGTATTTTGTGCATTGCATACTATGTCCAGTGTACTATGTGCAGTGTGTACTATGTGCAGGATCCTGTGTACTATGTGCAGTGTGTACTATGTGCAGGATCCTGTGTACTATGTGCAGTGTATACTATGTGCAGGATCCTGTGTACTATGTGCAGTGCGTACTATGTGCAGTGTCCTGTGTACTATGTGCAGGATCCTGTGTACTATGTGCGGTGTGTGGACTATGTGCAGTTTGAACCAATGAGGGTCAACAGTAGGTAGTGAGGTCATGGAGACCATGCTCCTTACAGATACTGAACCAATGAGGGTCAACAGTAAGTAGTGAGGTCCTGGAGACCATGCTCCTTACAGATACTAAACCAATGAGGGTCAACAGTAAGAAGTGAGGTCATGGAGACCATGCTCCTTACAGATACTGAACCAATGAGGGTCAACAGTAAGAAGTGAGGTCATGGAGACCATGCTCCTTACAGATACTAAACCAATGAGAGTCAACAGTAAGTAGTGAGGTCATGGAGACCATGCTCCTTACAGATACTGAACCAATGAGGGTCAACAGTAAGAAGTGAGGTCTTGGAGACCATGCTCCTTACAGATACTGAACCAATGAGGGTCAACAGTAAGTAGTGAGGTCATGGAGACCATGCTCCTTACAGATACTAAACCAATGAGGGTCATCAGTAAGAAGTGAGGTCCTGTAGACCATGTTGCTTACAGATACTAAACCAATGAGGGTCAACAGTAAGTAGTGAGGTCATGGAGACCATGCTCCTTACAGATACTGAACCAATGAGGGTCAACAGTAAGTAGTGAGGTCATGGAGACCATGCTCCTTACAGATACTGAACCAATGAGGGTCAACAGTAATAAGTGAGGTCATGGAGACCATGCTCCTTACAGATACTGAACCAATGAGGGTCAACAGTAAGAAGTGAGGTCCTGGAGACCATGCTCCTTACAGATACTAAACCAATGAGGGTCAACAGTAAGAAGTGAGGTCCTGGAGACCATGCTCCTTACAGATACTGAACCAATGAGGGTCAACAGTAAGAAGTGAGGTCCTGTAGACCATGTTGCTTACAGATACTGAACCAATGAGGGTCAACAGTAAGAAGTGAGGTCCTGGAGACCATGCTCCTTACAGATACTGAACCAATGAGGGTCAACAGTAAGTAGTGAGGTCCTGGAGACCATGCTCCTTACAGAAACTGAACCAATGAGGGTCAACAGTAAGTAGTGAGGTCATGGAGACCATGCTCCTTACAGAAACTGAACCAATGAGGGTCAACAGTAAGTAGTGAGGTCATGGAGACCATGCTCCTTACAGATACTGAACCAATGAGGGTCAACAGTAAGAAGTGAGGTCCTGGAGACCATGCTCCTTACAGATACTAAACCAATGAGGGTCAACAGTAAGAAGTGAGGTCATGGAGACCATGCTCCTTACAGATACTGAACCAATGAGGGTCAACAGTAAGAAGTGAGGTCCTGGAGACCATGCTCCTTACAGATACTAAACCAATGAGGGTCAACAGTAAGAAGTGAGGTCCTGGAGACCATGCTCCTTACAGATACTGAACCAATGAGGGTCAACAGTAAGAAGTGAGGTCATGGAGACCATGCTCCTTACATATACTGAACCAATGAGGGTCAACAGTAAGTAGTGAGGTCATGGAGACCATGCTCCTTACAGATACTGAACCAATGAGGGTCAACAGTAAGTAGTGAGGTCCTGTAGACCATGTTGCTTACAGATACTGAACCAATGAGGGTCAACAGTAAGAAGTGAGGTCCTGTAGACCATGCTCCTTACAGATACTAAACCAATGAGGGTCAACAGTAAGAAGTGAGGTCCTGGAGACCATGTTGCTTACAGATACTGAACCAATGAGGGTCAACAGTAAGAAGTGAGGTCCTGGAGACCATGCTCCTTACAGAAACTGAACCAATGAGGGTCAACAGTAAGTAGTGAGGTCCTGGAGACCATGCTCCTTACAGATACTAAACCAATGAGGGTCAACAGTAAGTAGGGAGGTCATGGAGACCATGCTCCTTACAGATACTGAACCAATGAGGGTCAACAGTAAGTAGTGAGGTCATGGAGACCATGCTCTCTATAGATACATTCTCCATTGCAGGTGTAAAACTGTATGCCTTAAAGGTGGTCTACAAAAAAATGATCTCTATCTTAAGGAGATCCAAAACCAGTCCCTCCACTGCACTGACAAGATGTCATGACATGGAAAGAGCACTGTTCACAGGTGGGAGTCTGTTTCCTTTGGAGGACATAAACTGGTTTTGCTATTATCTCATGTTGTGTTTTAAGGCTTCTTGAAAGTCAGACATTGATGTAGAGGAAGCTGCCTTATATATAAATATAGGAAGTACATAGAAATCCAGCAGAACTGTAGAGGCAGCTGTGGATGTAACCGGAGGACATGCTAACCCAATAAGAGAGCGCCCCCTGATGTACATGCGGCTTTGGTTCAAGGCTTGAAGTTGCATTTCGTGGCTTTGCCTGAAGGGGGCGCAGTGTGCATTGAGCAGACATGGCTGATGACGGTTCAGACTTGGCGCCGGTGCATGGCTTCCTGGCTGGTAGGAAACACAGAGTCCCCCTGACCACCAGGGCTCCTGAATCTGCTCTGATTAGAGGAACAGCAGCCATAGCCCGGCTCAACCTGCCCCCTGGCTACAGGACTTCACATGTACCGGGGGTATGGAAAGTATTCAGCCCCCGGTGATAAGTATTCAGCCCCCGGTGATAAGTATTCAGCCCCCGGTGATGAGTATTCAGCCCCCGGTGATGAGTATTCAGCCCCCGGTGATGAGTATTCAGCCCCCGGTGATGAGTATTCAGCCCCCGGTGATGAGTATTCAGCCCCCGGTGATGAGTATTCAGCCCCCGGTGATGAGTTTTCAGCCCCCGGTGATAAGTATTCAGCCCCCGGTGATGAGTATTCAGCCCCCGGTGATGAGTTTTCAGTCCCTTTGCTGTGACTATCATATGTAACTCGCATGCTGTCCATTTCCTTCTGATCCTCCTTGAGATAGTTCTACTCCCTCTTTGAGGAACTGATCCAGCACTTTTCACGGGCGATGTGGATGGGAGGGGGAGGGGGGGGCGAGGGCACATTACTGGGAGCAGAGTTCATTACTGGGGGGGGGGGGGCAGAGGGCACATTACTTGGGTGACAGAATGCACATTACTGGGGGGGAGAAGAGTTCATTACTGAGGGGGCAGAGGGCACATTACTGGGGCACAGAGGGCACATTACTGGGGCACAGAGAGCACATTACTGGGAGGGCAGAGGGCACATTACTGGGGGGCAGGAGCACATTACTGGGGGGGCAGAGGGTGCATTACTGGGGGGGCAGAGGGCACATTACTGGGGGAGCAGAGGGCACATTACTGGGGGAGCAGAGGGCACATTACTGGGGGGCAGAGGGCACATTACTGGGGGAGCAGAGGGCACATTACTGGGGGAGCAGAGTTCATTACTGGGGGGGCAGAATGCACATTACTTGGGTGGCAGAATGCACATTACTGGGGGGGAGCAGAGTTCATTACTGGGGGGGCAGAGTGCATATTACTGGGGCACAGAGGGCACATTACTGGGAGGGCAGAGGGCACATTACTGGGGGGGCAGAGGGTGCATTACTGGGGGGGCAGAGGGCACATTACTGTGGTGCAGAGGGCACATTACTGTGGTGCAGAGGGAACATTACTGGGGGGGGCACATTACAGGGGGGCAGAGTGCACATTACTGGGGGGGCAGAGGGTGCATTACTGGGGGGGCAGAGGGCACATTACTGGGGGGGCAGAGGGCACATTACTGGGGGAGCAGAGGGCACATTACTGGGGGGCAGAGGGCACATTACTGGGGGAGCAGAGGGCACATTACTGGGGGAGCAGAGTTCATTACTGGGGGGGCAGAATGCACATTACTTGGGTGGCAGAATGCACATTACTGGGGGGGAGCAGAGTTCATTACTGGGGGGGCAGAGTGCATATTACTGGGGCACAGAGGGCACATTACTGGGAGGGCAGAGGGCACATTACTGGGGGGGCAGAGGGTGCATTACTGGGGGGGCAGAGGGCACATTACTGTGGTGCAGAGGGCACATTACTGTGGTGCAGAGGGAACATTACTGGGGGGGCACATTACAGGGGGGCAGAGTGCACATTACTGGGGTGCAGAGGGCACATTACTGGGGGGAAGAGGGCACATTACTGGGGGGCAGAGGGCACATTAGTGGGGGGGAAGAGGGCACATTACTGGGGGGGAAGAGGGCACATTACTGGGGGGGCAGAGGGCACATTACTGGGGGGGCAGAGGGCACATTACTGGGGAGCAGAGGGCACATTACTGGGGAGCAGAGTGCACATTACTGGGAGGGGCAGGGGCACATTACTGGGGGAGCAGAGGGCACATTACTGGGGGGCAGAGGGCACATTACTGGAGGAGCAGAGGGCACATTACTGGGGGGGCAGAGGGCACATTACTGGGGAGCAGAGTGCACATTACTGGGAGGGGCAGGGGCACATTACTGGGGGAGCAGAGGGCACATTACTGGGGGAGCAGAGGGCACATTACTGGGGGAGCAGAGGGCACATTACTGGGGGAGCAGAGGGCACATTACTGGGGGGGCAGAGTGCACATTACTGGGGGGGCAGAGTGCACATTACTGGGAGGGCAGAGGGCACATTACTGTGGTGGCAGAGGGCACATTACTGTGGGAGCAGAGGGCACATTACTGGGGGGCAGAGGGCACATTACTGGGGGGGCAGAGGGCACATTACTGGGGGGGGGTGGCAGAGGGCACATTACTGGGGGGGCAGAGGGCACATTACTGGGGGGGGGCAGAGGGCACATTACTTTTTTGATGTTACCAATTGGCTACAATGAAATAAAGAGTGAAAAATATAAAGGGGTGTGGACACTTTCTGTAAACACAACATTTTTTAGAAAGTATCCGCTGAATAATGATTTATAATAATGGGGGCCTTCCAGAGCCAAGAGTCATAAATTAGGTTTATGTATCAGAAATGAGGGTTAAGAACCAAGGATCAGAGACGGGTCAGATAGGAGATTCAGGTATTGGAGTTAGGGGTCATAGTTGAGAGTTAAAAATGAGGGTGAAGAGTCGTAGAGAGTGTCCGGGGTCATGGATAACGTGAGGGTCAGGGAAGCTTTCCTTTATTACCTGGAATACTTATTTGCATATTCCTTACCCAAATCTCCCAGTGGAGCATGCATGGCCTCATAACTCCACAATCCCAGTCTCCAGGAGAGTGAAGCCTTTCCTGACCTGCATTGCCAGAATTTGTCGTTTTACTTGTAGCTCAACCATTGAAGGTTCTCCAGCCGCTGCAGCATAGCCCGGCCGCTCCAGGGGAAACTCTGCGCCTCGAATGTGAATTGTCCAAGGAAAGTCGTGATGTCACCTGGATGAAGGGGGAAGAACCGCTGCATCCTGGGAAGAAATACCAGATCATCTCTGAGGGAAAGAAGCAGATCCTGCTGATCCAAAACGTCTCCCCTGATGACCAAGCCACCTACTCCTGCATCGCCTCCGGCACCAAAACTTCCACCACCGTGTCCTTGGAAAGTAAGCCCTTCTGTTTTACACATCACTAGCTACAGCTCCTGGCGTTATATATATATATATATATACCAGCTGTAGCTCCTGGCATTGCCTGGGATAGTAAGTAACTGCTCTTAGCTATAACATAATAGAATTGGTTAACAAAAATATTTTATATGTATCTTTAGACTGTTTTAGACTGTCTCTGACTGTCTCTGTACCTTTTTTATAAACTTTTTTGGCAGTGACTGTCTGTCTCTGGCAGTCTTTTTGAATGACTGTCTGTATCTGGCAGTCTCTTTGAGTGTCTGTCTCTGGCAGTTTCTTTGAGTGAGTGACTGTGTCTCTGGCAGTCTCTTTGAGTGACTGACTGTCTGTCTCTGGCAGTCTTCCCCTATCTCTGTCTCTATCCATCTTACCTTACACAAAAGTGTCTTATACTCATTGCCTATAGTAACCAATCACAGCTCGGAGCTCATATTAATGACCTGTGGCAGAGCAGCAGCCAATCACGGCTCAGCTTCCAACTTCAACAGTAGCAGCAGCAACAGACAATGGCTCATGTATATGGTGGGTTATAAGTGGATTTTGGAAAGCGCAGCGTGATAATTTCCACTCAAAACCAAATATTCCCAGAGTCACAGAGAGCGGCTACGCAATATTGGTGACGGTGCAGATTCCTTTAGTGAACACATACACACACACATACATACATATATACACATACACACATACATACATATATACACACACATACATATATACACATACACACACACACATACATACATATATACACATACACACACATACATACATATATACACATACACACATACATATATATATACACACACGCACACTCAGCTTTATATATTAGATAGCGTGTGACTATAAAGGGTCAGATGTTTCTCCACCCATCCTGATTTTATTTCCATTCCGTCTCTAGTACAAACCATCACCGAGCTGGTAAATGTGCAGGAGATTCTTGGTTTGGCCCAGGAGAGGACAGATTATACAATGGAGACAGAGGATAGCACCCAACCCAACCTGCCCCCAGAAGCTGCTCAGGAAGGAGATCTCCATCTTCTATGGGAAGCGTTTGGCAAAAAGAGAAGAATGAGCAAAGAGCCGACCTTAGATTCCATCTCCGAGGTCCCAGAAGAAGATGAAAAACTCAAACGTAAAAGGGAGGCCGAGCGCCGTGCAGATTTCTCCGGTTACACTTCTGAAGATGTGTCCAAGACGAGTGAGGCAGACTTTTCCCTGACAAGTTCTGATGATGAGTCCCGAGCTGGGACACCATCATTAGTCACATATCTCAAAAAGGCAGGAAAGTCCACCATCACCTATGGAAGCAAGGTCCAGACGGTGTCCGCCAGCAAGTTCTTCAAGCATTTTGAGACCTCAAACTTCACAGAGGTGAAGAAAGAAGAGAAGAAAACCGAGCCCATAAAAGAGCCTGACTTGTCCGAAATATTTGACGATGACCCAGCCATGGACAAGGCAGCTGTCAAGATTCAGGCCGCATTCAAGGGTTATAAGGCAAGGAAGGTGATAAAGCAACAGGAGTGTCCCATATTTACCGAGACGTTCAAGGACCTCTCTGTGGAGCCAGGAGGAACCGTCCACCTTGAGTGTGTGGCCATCAGCAAAACTGACATCATAGCCCGATGGATAAAGGATGGTAAGGAGCTGTCTGATGGACGTCACTACCACATCGACAACTACCCCGATGGGACCTGCTCATTAATTATCACCGCAGTGGAGCTCCAGGACACCGGCAAATACACATGTGAGGCCTCCAATAAATTTGGTCTGGTGTCCCACACAGCAAACCTGGTGGTAGGTGGCGGAGAACCAGAACTTCCACAGAAGCCGATCCCCATCCCACCAAAAGCCTCCTTAGACAGTGAGACTGAAAGCTCTGGGAGTGACCTGGATGATGCCTTCCGCAAGGCCGGCAGAAGGCTCCACAAAATCTTTAAGTCCAAATCTTCCCTGGAGATGTCTGAGGAGGAGCTGTTTGTCAGTGCCGATGAGGGTGATATGCCTCCGATAGACCACCAGACCTACCGTGAAGATGACAAATACATCTACATCAAGTTTGAAGTGATGTCAGAAGCTTCTATCGCCGCCCACAGGTTCAGGGAGATGTTCTCAGCCATGGGAATCAAAGTCAAGATCGACATCCTTGACCAAGGGCCGAAGAAGATCGAGTTGCGTATCATGAAGGTAGAAACTGGACCCACTGAGCAACAGAAACTGCAAGCCAAGCAGCAGATGACATTACTGACATCAGACACAGGTCAGAGGGTGGGATTCATGATGTCACAGGGGGCGGGGCAGTGACTACCTCTGAGACACGACACATTGACTCACATGTTCTCTCATTTCAGCTCCGATCTTCATCACAGAGCTCCAGAACCAGGAGGTGCAGGACGGTTACCCCGTCAGTTTTGATTGCGTGGTGATTGGGAAACCAATGCCAAATGTGCGCTGGTTCAAAGATGGTAAAGTAATAGAAGAAGACGACCATTATATGATTAACGAGGACCAGGAGGGCTGCCACCAACTCATCATCACTGCCGTGGTGCCCACAGACATGGGGGTCTACAGGTGTCTGGCTGAGAACAGGATGGGAGTGGCCTCCACCAAGGCCGAGCTCCGGGTGGACTGTGAGTAGATGCACCTAGTGACCTGAGGAGCATGATCCCTGGCCAGAGAGCTAACACTCAACCATGTCTGACCTTCCCCTCTTGTCTAACCCTCTGTGTTTTAGTGACCAGTTCAGACTACGACACAGCGGACGCCACCGAGACCTCGTCCTACTTCAGTGCCCAGGGATACGCCTCCAGGTAACTCCAGGGACCTTTATGGAGCTCCACACTTTCCTACTCTACACTAATTACATCTAAAGCATAAGATGCTCCAGCCACTTCCAGAGCTGCAT
Source organism: Engystomops pustulosus (assembly GCF_040894005.1). Classification (NCBI taxonomy): domain Eukaryota; kingdom Metazoa; phylum Chordata; class Amphibia; order Anura; family Leptodactylidae; genus Engystomops; species Engystomops pustulosus. The sequence continues at coordinate 39,256 of NW_027284991.1, forward strand.
TCTCTACCATGAGAGCTGGAGAGTCGGCTCTTCTGCCCTGACGATGTCCTGTATGTTCCCTCTCTGCAGGGAGCAGGAGAGTCTGGAGTCGGCCACGGAGCTGGAGCAGCTTCCGCAGATCCTGGAGGAGCTCCGCGATGTCCTAGTGGCCCCTGGGACCCCCTTAGCCAGGTTCCAGATCAAAGTGAAAGGTACAGACAATGTCCAATGTCCTGTGGATGGAAGGATGGCAGAGAGTTGAAGTGACCGTATACTTCTGTTGTCTAGGATTTCCTCGCCCCCGGGTGTATTGGTTCAAGGACGGGCAGCCGATCCACTCCTCAGATCGCATACTGGTGACGGGGAAGAGGAAGGTGCATGCCATGGAGATCCTCAATGTGACCCGGGAGGACGCCGGAGAATATTCCACCTACATCAGCAACTCCGCCGGATCAGCCTATTCCTCTGCCAGGCTAACGGTGAAAGGTACGACCAATGTACATGGATAGATTGGTCATGTCTGCTCTGTGTGGGGCAGGATATTATGTGGATAGATTGGCCATGTCTGCTGTGTGTGGGCGGGATATAATGTGGATAGATTGGTCATGTCTGCTCTGTGTGGGGCGGGATATTATGTGGATAGATTGGCCATGTCTGCTGTGTGTGGGCAGGATATAATGTGGATAGATTGGCCATGTCTGCTCTGTGTGTGGGCAGGATATAATGTGGATAGATTGGTCATGTCTGCTCTGTGTGTGGGCAGGATATTATGTGGATAGATTGGACATGTCTGCTCTGTGTGTGGGCAGGATATAATGTGGATAGATTGGCCATGTCTGCTCTGTGTGTGGGCAGGATATAATGTTGATAGATTGGTCATGTCTGCTCTGTGTGTGGGCAGGATATAATGTGGATAGATTGGCCATGTCTGCTATGTGTGGGCAGGATATAATGTGGATAGATTGGTCATATCTGCTCTATGTTGGCGGGATATTATGTGGATAGATTGGCCATGTCTGCTGTGTGTGGGCGGGATATAATGTGGATAGATTGGTCATCTCTGCTGTGTGTGGGCGGGATATTATGTGGATAGATTGGCCATGTCTGCTGTGTGTGGGCAGGATATAATGTGGATAGATTGGCCATGTCTGCTGTGTGTTGGATATAATGTGGATAGATTGGCCATGTCTGCTCTGTGTGGGCAGGATATAATGTGGATAGATTGGCCATGTCTGCTTTGTGTGGGCAGGATATAATGTGGATAGATTGGTCATATCTGCTCTGTGTGGGCAGGATATAATGTGGATAGATTGGTCATGTCTGCTCTGTGTGTGGGCAGGATTTAATGTGGATAGATTGGCCATGTCTGCTCTGTGTGTAGGCAGGATATAATGTGGATAGATTGGCCATGTCTGCTTTGTGTGGGCAGGATATAATGTGGATAGATTTGCCATGTCTGCTCTGTTTGGGCAGGATTTAATGTGGATAGATTGGCCATGTCTGCTCTGTGTGTGGGCGGGATATAATGTGGATGGATTGGTCATGTCTGCTCTGTGTAGGCGGGATGTTATGTGGATAGATTAGCCATGTCTGCTCAGTGTGTGGGCAGGATATAATGTGGATAGATTGCCCATGTCTGCTCTGTGTGGGCAGGAAATAATGTGGATAGATTGGTCATGTCTGCTGTGTGTGGGTGGGATATTATGTGGATAGATTGGTCATGTCTGCTGTTTGTGGGTGGGATATTATGTGGATAGCTTGGTCATGTCTGCAGTGTGTGGGCAGGATAAAATGTGGTTAGATTGGTCATGTCTGCTCTATGTGGCCGCTGCACAGCAGACATGAGCAATCTATCAGGTAACTCTCCTGCATGTTTTTTGTCTTGTTCCAGGACCTGGGGAGCTGCAGAAGGAGAAGTCTGCGGAGGAGGCGGGAGGTCAGTCCTGTCCTGTTGTGTGTGATATACAAGTAGTGACCTGAGGGGGCGCTACATACATAAACCCCAGCGAAGGGCGTCCTGGACACTGCCACTCACCTCCTCTTGTCTTGTCCCGCAGATCTGGAGAAGCCAGTGCCACCCATGTTCCTGGAGAGGTTCACAAACAAAAAGGTGCAGAAGGGCGCCAGCATCACCCTGTCCGTGAAGGTGGAAGGTAATGACCAGCCGGCTTGTCTGCAGCTCCGGATGTGACTGGAGTATAGGACATGATGTGGCTGCAGCTCCGGATGTTACTGGAGTATAGGACATGATGTGGCTGCAGCTCCGGATGTGACTGGAGTATAGGGCATGATGTGGCTGCAGCTCCGGATGTGACTGGAGTACAGGACATGATTTGGCTGCAGCTCCGGATGTGACTGGAGTATATGACATGATGTGGCTGCAGCTCTGGATGTGACTGGAGTACAGGACATGATTTGGCTGCAGCTCCGGATGTGACTGGAGTATAGGACATGATGTGGCTGCAGCTCTGGATGTGACTGGAGTATAGGACATGATGTAACAGAAGCTCTGGATGTGACTGGAGTGTAGGACATGATGTAACAGAAGCTCTGGATGTGACTGGAGTATAGGACATGATGTGGCTGCAGCTCCGGATGTGACTGGAGTATAGGGCATGATGTGGCTGCAGCTCCGGATGTGACTGGAGTACAGGACATGATTTGGCTGCAGCTCCGGATGTGACTGGAGTATAGGACATGATGTGGCTGCAGCTCTGGATGTGACTGGAGTACAGGACATGATTTGTCTGCAGCTCCGGATGTGACTGGAGTATAGGACATGATGTGGCTGCAGCTCTGGATGTGACTGGAATATAGGACATGATGTGGCTGCAGCTCCGGATGTGACTGGAGTGTAGGACATGATGTAACAGAAGCTCTGGATGTGACTGGAGTATAGGACATGATGTGGTTGCAGCTCTGGATGTGACTGGAGTGTAGGACATGATGTAACAGAAGCTCTGGATGTGACTGGAGTATAGGACATGATGTGGCTGCAACTCCGGATGTGACTGGAGATATATTCTACCCCAGGGATCCCGGCTCCAGCAATCACTTGGCTGAAGGAGGAGACCCCTGAAGACGTCCTGTGGATCAAACCCGAGACCCCCGGCTACAAGCTGGCGAGCTCCAACATGCACCACAGCCTCATCCTGCTGGACGTGGGCACAGAGTTCACTGGCACCTACACCTGCATCGCCACCAACTGGGCCGGGCAGTCCATCTGCAGCGCCAGCGTGGAGGTCCTCGAAGGTAAGTCACTGGGGTGAGGGGAGGGGACGGTGCCAGTCACTAGGGTGAGGGGAGGTGACGGTGCCAGTCACTAGGGTGAGGGGAGGGGACGGTGCCAGTCACTGGGGTGAGGGGAGGGGACAGTGCCAGTCACTGGGGTGAGTAGAGGGGACGGTGCCAGTCACTGGGGAGAGGAGAGGGGACGGTGCCAGTCACTGGGGTGAGGGGAGGTGACGGTGCCAGTCACTGGGGTGAGGAGAGGGAACGGTGCCAGTCACTGGGGTGATGGGAGGGGACGGTGCCAGTCACTGGGGTGAGGGGAGGGGACGGTGCCAGTCACTGGGGTGAGGGGAGGGGACGGTGCCAGTCACTGGGGTGAGGGGAGGGGACGGTGCCAGTCACTGGGGTGAGGGGAGGGGACGGTGCCAGTCACTGCGGTTAGGAGAGGGGAAGGTGCCAGTCACTGGGGTGAGGGGAGGTGACGGTGCCAGTCACTGGGGAGATGAGCGGGGACGGTGCCAGTCACTGGGGTGAGGGGAGGGGACAGTGCCAGTCACTGGGGTGAGGGGAGGTTACGGTGCCAGTCACTGGGGGGAGGGGACGGTGCCACTCACTGAGGTGAGGGGAGGGGACGGTGCCAGTCACTGGGGAGAGGAGAGGGGACGGTGCCAGTCACTGGGGTGAGGAGAGGGGACGGTGCCAGTCACTAGGGTAAGGGGAGGGGACGGTGCCAGTCACTGGGGTGAGGGGAGGGGACAGTGCCAGTCACTGGGGAGAGGGGAGGGGACGGTGCCAGTTACTGGGGTGAGGAGAGGGGACGGTGCCAGTCACTGGGGTGAGGGGAGGGGACGGTGCCAGTCACTGGGGTGAGGGGAGGGGACGGTGCCAGTCACTGGGGTGAGGGGAGGGGACGGTGCCAGTCACTGGGGTGAGGGGAGGGGACGGTGCCAGTCACTGGGGTGAGGGGAGGGGACGGTGCCAGTCACTGGGGTGAGGGGAGGGGACGGTGCCAGTTACTGGGGTGAGGAGAGGGGACGGTGGCATTCACTGGGGTGAGGGTAGGGGACGGTGCCAGTCACTGGGGTGAGGGGAGGGGACGGTGCCAGTCACTGGGGTGAGGGGAGGGGACGGTGCCAGTCACTGGGGTGAGGAGAGGGGACGGTGCCAGTCACTGGGGTGAGGGGAGGGGACGGTGCCAGTCACTGGGGTGAGGGGAGGGGACGGTGCCAGTCACTGGGGTGAGGGGAGGGGACGGTGCCAGTCACTGGGGTGAGGGGAGGGGACGGTGCCAGTCACTGGGGTGAGGGGAGGGGACGGTTCCAGTCACTGGGGTGAGGGGAGGGGACGGTGCCAGTCACTGGGGTGAGGGGACGGGACGGTGCCAGTCACTGGGGTGAGGGGAGGGGACGGTGCCAGTCACTGGGGTGAGGGGAGGGGACGGTGCCAGTCACTGGGGTGAGGGGAGTGGACGGTGCCAGTCACTGGGGTGAGGAGAGGGGGCGGTGCCAGTCACTGGGGTGAGGAGAGGGGACGGTGCCAGTCACTGCGGTGAGGAGAGGGGACGGTGCCAGTCACTGGGGTGAGGAGAGGGGACGGTGCCAGTCACTGCGGTGAGGAGAGGGGACGGTGCCAGTCTATGATCCTTGTTCTTGTGTTACAGAGAAGGAAGCAAAGATCCTCGCAGAAGCGGACAAGATTGTGAAGGACGTTCTGAGGTCCTCTGTGCCGGGGTGAGTACAGGGCCCCGGGCCACCGCTGTGTCATGCCACATGTGTATACCAGTTTTTAGATAACATTGTACATTGGCCCCTGGGGTGACACATTGGCCCGTGGGTGACACAATGGCCCCTGGGTGACACATTGGCCCCTGGGTGACACATTGGCCCCTGGGTGACACATTGGCCCCTGGGTGACAAATTGGCCCCTGGGTGACACATCGTTCTCCAGTTTTCCATTATGTCTCTTTGCTGCTTTTATTTATCATGTGGCGCCACAGACACGAGGAAGGGGCGAGTGTCACCTCCATCTGTGGTCTGGGCGGCTCTTATCCATCACTTTTCCCTGCCACGCTCACCCTCGCCTCGTGCCCACACACTGGCACCTCACTCACCCTCACCTCGCCCCCACACACCGGCACCTCACTCACCCTCACTCACCCTCACCCCGCCCCCACACACCGGCACCTCACTCACCCTCACCTCGCCCCCACACACCGGCACCTCACTCACCCTCACCTCGCCCCCACACACCGGCACCTCACTCACCCTCACCTCGTGCCCACACACTGGCACCTCACTCACCCTCACCTCGCCCCCACACACCGGCACCTCACTCACCCTCACCTCGTGCCCACACACTGGCACCTCACTCACCCTCACCCCGCCCCCACACACCGGCACCTCACTCACCCTCACCTCGCCCCCACACACCGGCACCTCACTCACCCTCACCTCGTGCCCACACACTGGCACCTCACTCACCCTCACCTCGCCCCCACACACCGGCACCTCACTCACCCTCACCTCGTGCCCACACACCGGCACCTCACTCACCCTCACCTCGCCCCCACACACCGGCACCTCACTCACCCTCACCTCGCCCCCACACACCGGCACCTCACTCACCCTCACCTCGCCCCCACACACTGGCACCTCACTCACCCTCGCCTCGTGCCCACACACATACCGGCACCTCACTCACCCTCACCCCGCCCCCACATGCCGGCACCTCACTCACCCTCACCTCGCCCCCACATGCCGGCACCTTACTCACCCTCACCTCGCCCCCACACGCCGGCACCTCACTCACCCTCACCTCGCCCCCACACACCGGCACCTCACTCACCCTCACCTCGCCCCCACACACCGGCACCTCACTCACCCTCACCTCGCCCCCACACACCGGCACCTCACTCACCCTCACCCCGCCCCCACACGCCGGCACCTCACTCACCCTCACCTCGCCCCCACACACCGGCACCTCACTCACCCTCACTCACCCTCACCCCGCCCCCACACACCGGCACCTCACTCACCCTCACCCCGCCCCCACACGCCGGCACCTCACTCACCCTCACCTCGCCCCCACACACCGGCACCTCACTCACCCTCACCTCGCCCCCACACGCCAGCGCCTCACTCACCCTCACCTCGCCCCCACACGCCGGCACCTCACTCACCCTCACCTCGCCCCCACACGCCGGCGCCTCACTCACCCTCACCTCGCCCCCACACGCCGGCACCTCACTCACCCTCACCTCGCCCCCACACACCGGCACCTCACTCACCCTCACCTCGCCCCCACACTCCGGCGCCTCACTCACCCTCACCCCGCCCCCACACTCCGGCGCCTCACTCACCCTCGCCTCCACTCATTCTCACTTTTCTTTTTTGCAGGAATATTGAGATCTCGGTGCAGGCGGCGGAGGCAGATGGTGGGTGTTGGGGTGCTCCCGCTGGGTTGGGGGAGTGATTATTGTTGGTGAGTATTAACCCTTTGTGTGTCCACAGGTGACGCCAGAAGGACGCAAAAGCCGCACATCTCTCTGACGGACATGGGGACGGAGGAATTCTTCCAGAAACTGACATCACAGATCACAGAAATGGTTTCTGCAAAGATCAGTCAAGGTACAAGGCATGCTGGGTATTGTGCCTGGGTGACCACCACATGGCTCCACGACATGCTGACAAGGGGTTTTCCGGGAGGCAGGGAGAGGGCCCATGTGGCCCCTGTACTATATTACCAGCACATGATGAAGTGTGTAACTCGGGCCTTGCAGAATTGGATCCCAACCAAGGGTAGACCCATCCTCTCACAGCATTGGTGGGCCAAAACAACAGTAGGGGAACAGGAGGGCACCTGACCTGCAGAAGGGGTCTCGTTCCCCTGAGGTCGAGGTGGCCTATTCCATTAGACATTTTATGACTACAGCTCCCATTAGCACAGGGGGCCCTCACATGCATCTGGAGCATGTCCCTCAAGATATTCCGCCTTGTTGTGTCTTGGTAGCTTCCCTCCGTGTCCCTGGAATGCCGGGTATGGATAGTGATGATGAGTCCAAGACTCCGTCCGCTTCCCCGCGTCATGGCCGGTCCAGGCCATCTTCCATCGCAATGGAGTCTTCATCTGAGTCTGAGGACGGAGATGCCAGAGGAGAGGTAATGTCTGAAGACCTCAACATTCAGTGGTCACAGTTTTTAATGCAAACTCTAGTGGTCAGTGTCTTCTGTGTCCTGAGACCCCAAGTTTTCAGGGTCCTTGGTCTCTAAAGACCTTCAATGATCAGTCAAAAAACCTCTGGTGGTCAGTGTTCTCTGTGCCTGGAGACCTCTGGTGGTCAGTGTCCTATCTGTGTGCTGGGATCTCTGGTGGTCAGTGTTCTCTGTGCCTGGAGACCTCTGGTGGTCAGTGTTCTCTGTGTCCTGGGATCTCTGGTGGTCAGTGTTCTCTGTGCCTGGAGACCTCTGGTGGTCAGTGTTCTCTGTGCCTGGAGATCTCTGGTGGTCAGTGTTCTCTGTGCCTGGAGACCTCTGGTGGTCAGTGTCCTATCTGTGTGCTGGGATCTCTGGTGGTCAGTGTTCTCTGTGCCTGGAGATCTCTGGTGGTCAGTGTTCTCTGTGCCTGGAGACCTCTGGTGGTCAGTGTCCTATCTGTGTGCTGGGATCTCTGGTGGTCAGTGTTCTCTGTGTCCTGGGATCTCTCATGGTCAGTGTTCTCTGTGCCTGGAGACCTCTGGTGGTCAGTGTCCTATCTGTGTCCTGGGATCTCTGGTGGTCAGTGTTCTCTGTGCCTGGAGACCTCTGGTGGTCAGTGTTCTCTGTGTCCTGGGATCTCTGGTGGTCAGTGTTCTCTGTGCCTGGAGACCTCTGGTGGTCAGTGTTCTCTGTGCCTGGAGACCTCTGGTGGTCAGTGTTCTCTGTGCCTGGAGACCTCTGGTGGTCAGTGTTCTCTGTGCCTGGAGACCTCTGGTGGTCAGTGTTCTCTGTGCCTGGAGACCTCTGGTGGTCAGTGTTCTCTGTGCCTGGAGACCTCTGGTGGTCAGTGTTCTCTGTGCCTGGAGACCTCTGGTGGTCAGTGTTCTCTGTGCCTGGAGACCTCTGGTGGTCAGTGTTCTCTGTGCCTGGAGACCTCTGGTGGTCAGTATTCTCTGTGCCTGGAGACCTCTGGTGGTCAGTGTCCTATCTGTGTCCTGGGATCTCTGGTGGTCAGTGTTCTCTGTTCCTGGAGACCTCTGGTGGTCAGTGTCCTATCTGTGTCCTGGGATCTCTCATGGTCAGTGTTCTCTGTGCCTGGAGACCTCTGGTGGTCAGAGTCCTATCTGTGTCCTGGGATCTCTCATGGTCAGTGTTCTCTGTGCCTGGAGACCTCTGGTGGTCAGTGTTCTCTGTGCCTGGAGACCTCTGGTGGTCAGTGTTCTCTGTGCCTGGAGACCTCTGGTGGTCAGTGTTCTCTGTGCCTGGAGACCTCTGGTGGTCAGTGTTCTCTGTGCCTGGAGACCTCTGGTGGTCAGTGTTCTCAGGACACTGACCACCACAGGTCTCCAGGCACAATCTGTGTCCTGGGATCTCTGGTGGTCAGTGTTCTCTGTGCCTGGAGACCTCTGGTGGTCAGTGTCCTATCTGTGTCCTGGGATCTCTCATGGTCAGTGTTCTCTGTGCCTGGAGACCTCTGGTGGTCAGTGTCCTATCTGTGTCCTGGGATCTCTGGTGGTCAGTGTTCTCTGTGCCTGGAGACCTCTGGTGATCAGTGTCCTATCTTTGTCCTGGGATCTCTGGTGGTCAGTGTTCTCTGTGCCTGGAGACCTCTGGTGGTCAGTGTTCTCTGTGCCTGGAGACCTCAGATAGGACACTGACCGCCAGAGGTCTCCAGGCACAGAGAACACTGACCACCAGAGGTCTCCAGGCACAGAGAACACTGACCACCAGAGATCCCAGGACAAAGATAGGACACTGATCACCAGAGGTCTCCAGGCACAGAGAACACTGACCACCAGAGATCCCAGGACACAGATAGGACACTGACCGCCAGTGTCCTGGGATCTCTGATGGTCAGTGTTCTCTGTGCCTGGAGACCTCTGGTGGTCAGTGTTCTCTGTGCCTGGAGACCTCTGGTGGTCAGTGTTCTCTGTGTCCTGGGATCTCTGGTGGTCAGTGTCCTATCTGTGTCCTGGGATCTCTGGTGGTCAGTGTTCTCTGTGCCTGGAGATCTCTGGTGGTCAGTGTTCTCTGTGCCTGGAGACCTCTGGTGGTCAGTGTCCTATCTGTGTCCTGGGATCTCTCATGGTCAGTGTTCTCTGTGCCTGGAGACCTCTGGTGGTCAGTGTCCTATCTGTGTCCTGGGATCTCTGGTGGTCAGTGTTCTCTGTGCCTGGAGACCTCTGGTGGTCAGTGTTCTCTGTGCCTGGAGATCTCTGGTGGTCAGTGTTCTCTGTGTCCTGGGATCTCTGGTGGTCAGTGTCCTATCTGTGTCCTGGGATCTCTGGTGGTCAGTGTTCTCTGTGCCTGGAGACGTCTTCTTCAGACTTTGCTTCTTGTGTGCTTACAGATCTTCGACATCTTCATGGTGACAGCAGATTATAACCCCATTACGGGCGACAAGGAGACGATCACCCTGAAGGAGGGGCAGTATGTGGAGGTGCTGGACTCCGCTCATCCCCTAAAATGGCTTGTCCGAACTAAACCTACCAAATTTAGTGCCTCCCGACAGGGCTGGGTGTCCCCCGCCTACCTGGACAAGCGGCTGAAGGTAAGTATCATTTGACGCCTGACACAAGTGCAACAAATCAAATGGGGTGGAGCCACAGGATGTAGGATGTCTTCTGATGTGGGGCCCTGATTCTCCTCGTAGGTGGAGCTTCACTTGTCGGACATATATGGTGTGCACCCTGTAATGTCCCACCCACGCAGTCCGTTATATTCACACGTTCGTTAGTGATCAGCAGTTTTTAGGAGTCAGAAATGATTATTTTTATTTCTAGTTGTCACCAGAGTGGGGCGCCGGAGATGTGGTGGAGCATCCAGGAGAGGTGGTCTCAGAAGAAGAATACAAGAAGAAACTCAGGTAATCTCACAAGATTGATGACGTCGTTACTAACGATGATGCCGCTTTATCGCTGATATCTCTGGTATCTGTGAGTCTGGTGCCAGGAGATGGGCAAAGGCGATGGATTTAGTAGAGGTGATACCCCAGGGGTGGGACCAGAGTTCTCAGGGGCCGGAGACTGACACATCTGTCACAGTACTCCAGCCGAGGAGATGGGATGGCCTGCATACAACACACAAGCACCAATCTGAGGGAAACATAGCAACCTCCAGTGGCGAGGAGCAGGACTGCCGCACATTAGATCCTCCCACCCTGAGCCAACACAATGAAGGGATGTAACAAAACAGAAATTCATTTTCCTGCCTGTATTTATATCCCACCTACCCTTAAGGACTCATCATGAATTAGGGGCAAGCAGAAGGAGGCGACAGGAGGCTGTTGGGTCCAGTGGGAGGAGGCGGCAGCAGGAGGCTGTTGGGGCCAGTGGGAGGAGGAGGCGGCAGGCGGCTGTTGGGGCCAGTGGGAGGAGGAGGCGGCAGGAGGCTGTTGGGGCCAGTGGGAGGAGGAGGCGGCTGTTGGGGCCAGTGGGAGGAGGAGGCGGCAGGCGGCTGTTGGGGCCAGTGGGAGGAGGAGGAGGCGGCAGGAGGCTGTTGGGGCCAGTGGGAGGAGGAGGCGGCAGGAGACTGTTGGGGCCAGTGGGAGGAGGAGGCAGCAGGAGGCTGTTGAGGCCAGCAGGAGAAGAATGGCAGCAGGAGGCTGTTGGGGCCAGTGGGAGGAGGAGGCAGCAGGAATCTGTTGGGGCCAGCAGGAGGAGGAGGCAGCAGGAGGCTGTTGAGGCCAGCAGGAGAAGAATGGCAGCAGGAGGCTGTTGGGGCCAGCAGGAGGAGGAGGCAGCAGGAATCTGTTGGGGCCAGCAGGAGGAGGAGGCAGCAGGAGGCTGTTGAGGCCAGCAGGAGAAGAATGGCAGCAGGAGGCTGTTGGGGCCAGCAGGAGGAGGAGGCAGCAGGAATCTGTTGGGGCCAGTGGGAGGAGGAGGCAGCAGGAGGCTGTTGAGGCCAGCAGGAGAAGAATGGCAGCAGGAGGCTGTTGGGGCCAGTGGGAGGAGGAGGCAGCAGGAATCTGTTGGGGCCAGCAGGAGGAGGAGGCAGCAGGAGGCTGTTGAGGCCAGCAGGAGAAGAATGGCAGCAGGAGGCTGTTGGGGCCAGCAGGAGGAGGAGGCAGCAGAAATCTGTTGGGGCCAGCAGGAGGAGGAGGCGGCAGGAGGCTGTTGGGGCCAGCAGGAGAAGAATGGCAGCAGGAGGCTGTTGGGGCCAGCAGGAGGAGGAGGCAGCAGGAGACTGTTGGGGCCAGGGGGAGGAGGAGGCGGCAGGAGGCTGTTGGGGCCAGTGGGAGGAGGAGGCGGCAGGAGGCTGTTGGGGCCAGTGGTAGGAGGAGGCGGCAGGAGGCTGTTGGGGCCAGCAGGAGGAGGAGGTGGCAGGAGGGTGTTGGGGCCAGCAGGAGGAGGAGGCAACAGGAGGCTGTTGGGGCCAGCAGGAGGAGGAGGCGGCAGGAGGCTGTTGGGGCCAGCAGGAGGAGGAGGCGGCAGGAGGTAGTTGGGGCCAGCAGGAGGAGGAGACTGCAGGAGGCTGTTGGGGCCAGGGGGAGGAGGAGGCAGCAGGAGACTGTTGGGGCCAGGGGGAGGAGGAGGCGGCAGGAGGCTGTTGGGGCCAGTAGGAGGAGGAGGGGGCAGGAGGCTGTTGGGGCCAGCAGGAGGAGGAGGCGGCAGGAGGCTGTTGGGGCCAGCAGGAGGAGGAGGGGGCAGGAGGCTGTTGGGGCCAGCAGGAGGAGGAGGCGGCAGGAGGCTGTTGGGGCCAGCAGGAGGAGAAGGAGGCAGGAGGCTATTGGGGCCAGCAGGAGGAGGAGGCGGCAGGAGGCTGTTGGGGCCAGTGGGAGGAGGAGGCGGCAGGAGGCTGTTGGGGCCAGCAGGAGGAGGAGACTGCAGGAGGCTGTTGGGGCCAGCAGGAGGAGGAGGCGTCAGGAGGCTGTTGGGCCCAGGGGGAGGAGGAGGCGGCAGGAGGCTGTTGGGGCCAGCAGGAGGAGGAGGTGGCAGGAGGGTGTTGGGGCCAGCAGGAGGAGGAGGCGACAGGAGGCTGTTGGGGCCAGCAGGAGGAGGAGGCGGCAGGAGGCTGTTGGGGCCAGCAGGAGGAGGAGGCGGCAGGAGGCTGTTGGGGCCAGCAGGAGGAGGAGACTGCAGGAGGCAGTTGGGGCCTGCAGGAGGAGGAGACTGCAGGAGGCAGTTGGGGCCTGCAGGAGGAGGAGACTGCAGGAGGCTGTTGGGGCCAGCAGGAGGAGGAGGAGGCAGGATACTGTTGGGGCCAGGGGGAGGAGGAGGCGGCAGGAGGCAGTTGGGGCCAGCAGGAGGATTAGGCGACACGAGGGTGGTGAAGCAGGAGTCGGCAAGGGGCAACAAATGGGTGCAGCAGAGAACATCAGGGTACAGGAGGAGGCAGGAGGAGTGTATTTTACTGAGTGTTCAGCACCACATGGGGCTTGGGTTAAGATCCGTGTGACACCAATTGGCCGCACTAACATGTTTCCATAAAACATCTCAATCGTGAACCCTGCCATCAATGAGTGTCAGCTCTGCTGGTTCTTCCTCTCAGCACTTTGATCCAAGAGCTGCTGAGCTCAGAGAAGGAATACGTAAGAGACCTGCAATTCCTCCAGACCCATCACCTTAGTCACACCGAGAGCTGCACAGATCTTCCTGAGGCCGTGGCCACCCAGAAGTCCGTCATCTTCAGGAACATCAGTGACATCGGGGGCTTCCATACCAGGTCAGTGTAGAGAAGAAAAGTAAGTATCCGAGGATCCGCGTCCGGCCATCCACAAACATTTCTCTGCTCATAGAACATTCCTCCAAGAACTGAAGAAGAGCGACACGGACGACGACATCGCCATGTGCTTCATCCGCAACGAGGACGAATTCAACAAGTACATCATGTATCTGGTGGGGCGCGTGCAGGCCGAGTCCGTGGTGGTCAACGACGCCATCCAGGAGTTCTACAAAGTATCTAACCCATCCCAATTATCTGTCTCTGATCTCTCCGTCTCTGATCTCTCCATCTCTGATCTCTCCATCTCTGATCTCTCCATCTCTGATCTCTCCATCTCTGATCTCTCCATCTCTTGTCTCTCCATCTCTTGTCTCTCCATCTCTTGTCTCTCCATCTCTTGTCTCTCCATCTCTTGTCTCTCCATCTCTTGTCTCTCCATCTCTTGTCTCTCCATCTCTTGTCTCTCCATCTCTTATCTCTCATCTCTCCATCTCTGATCTCTCCATCTCTTGTCTCTCCATCTCTTGTCTCTCCATCTCTTGTCTCTCCATCTCGTGTCTCTCCATCTCGTGTCTCTCCATCTCGTGTCTCTCCATCTCTTGTCTCTCCATCTCTTGTCTCTCCATCTCGTGTCTCTCCATCTCGTGTCTCTCCATCTCGTGTCTCTCCATCTCTGATCTCTCCATCTCTGATCTCTCCGTCTCTGATCTCTCCGTCTCTGATCTCTCCGTCTCTGATCTCTCCGTCTCTGATCTCTCCGTCTCTGATCTCTCCGTCTCTGATCTCTCCGTCTCTGATCTCTCCGTCTCTGATCTCTCCGTCTCTGATCTCTCCATCTCTGATCTCTCCATCTCTGATCTCTCCATCTCTTGTCTCTCCATCTCTTGTCTCTCCATCTCTTGTCTCTCCATCTCTTATCTCTCCATCTCTTATCTCTCCATCTCTTATCTCTCCATCTCTTATCTCTCCATCTCGTATCTCTCCATCTCGTATCTCTCCATCTCGTATCTCTCCATCTCGTATGTCTCCATCTCTGATGTCTCCATCTCTGATGTCTCCATCTCTGATCTCTCCATCTCTCATCTCTCCATCTCTCATCTCTCCATCTCTCATCTCTCCATCTCTCATCTCTCCATCTCTTCAGAATTACACGGAGGATACCCTGGCGCTGTCAGACCCCTCTAAGCCCCCGCCGCCCCCTCTGCAGCATTACCTGGAGCGACCCATCACCAGGATCCAGCGCTATCAGGTCATTCTGAAGGTAAGAAGCCGCTGATCCCACAGTGTGGAACATTCAGCCACCACTTGTACAAGTTCTCCCTCGTATAAGGATGAGGCCGGTAAGTGACACCACAGGTAGAACCTCAACTAGGAGACAAAAAGAGATAAATCCAGAAAATCCCATTTTTAAAGAATTTATTTGCAAATCCTGGTGGGAGGTTTTTTGGTCTATAACAAAAGTTCCTCTCGATACTTTATTTCCTTTGTTGCGAGGTTTTCTGTAAGTCTTCACAAGGTAGGTACACGCTGCTGCTACTTTCATATCCAGGTTTTCTATGGGGTGAGAGGTGGAGCCCGGCGAGGCCTCCCAGGACCTTGATGCTTCCTATGAAGCGGCTCCTAGTTGTCCTGGCCGTGTGTTGGTATCATTGTCCTGCTGAGGGACCCGGCCACGTTTCATCAGTGGCCCCATTCACTCTCTGATGTACACGGATCAGTGGTCCGGTGCCCCGCCCCCGGCTGTACAGTAGGTAGGTGATCCCTGGATGTAACTCGGCAGTCACTCTCCTCCAAACACCACGAGTTGTGTTTCTACTTTGGTTCCATCTGACCACATGACAATCTCCCATAAATCACCAGTGCCAATAAGTGTGCACTGCGGCTAACCGCGGGATAACTGTGCGATAACTGCGATGGTCTGTGCGATAACTGCGATGGTCTGTGTGATAACTGCGATATTCTGTGTGATAACTGCGATGGTCTGTGTGATAACTGCGACGGTCTGTGTGATAACTGCGACGGTCTGTATGATAACTGCGACGGTCTGTGTGATAACTGCGATGGTCTGTGCCATAACTGCGACGGTCTGTGCCATAACTGCGACGGTCTGTGCCATAACTGCGACGGTCTGTGCCATAACTGCGACGGTCTGTGTGATAACTGCGACGGTCTGTGTGATAACTGCGACGGTCTGTGCCATAACTGCGACGGTCTGTGCCATAACTGCGACGGTCTGTGCCATAACTGCGACGGTCTGTGTGATAACTGCGACGGTCTGTGTGATAACTGCGATGGTCTGTGTGATAACTGCGATGGTCTGTGCCATAACTGCGACGGTCTGTGTGATAACTGTGATGGTCTGTGTGATAACTGCGACGGTCTGTGTGATAACTGCGACGGTCTGTGTGATAACTGCGATGGTCTGTGTGATAACTGCGACGGTCTGTGTGATAACTGCGACGGTCTGTGTGATAACTGCGATGGTCTGTGTGATAACTGCGATGGTCTGTGTGATAACTGCGATGGTCTGTGTGATAACTGCGATGATCTGTGTGATAACTGCGATGGTCTGTGTGATAACTGCGACGGTCTGTGTGATAACTGCGATGGTCTGTGTGATAACTGCGACGGTCTGTGTGATAACTGCGATGGTCTGTGTGATAACTGCGATGGTCCGTGCGATAACTGCGATGGTCTGTGCCATAACTGCGACGGTCTGTGTGATAACTGCGACGGTCTGTGTGATAACTGCGATGGTCTGTGTGATAACTGCGACGGTCTGTGTGATAACTGCGATGGTCTGTGTGATAACTGCGATGGTCTGTGTGATAACTGCGATGGTCTGTGCCATAACTGCGATGGTCTGTGTGATAACTGCGATGGTCTGTGTGATAACTGCGATGGTCTGTGCCATAACTGCGACGGTCTGTGTGATAACTGTGATGGTCTGTGCGATAACTGCGATGGTCTGTGCCATAACTGCGATGGTCTGTGTGATAACTGCGATGGTCTGTGTGATAACTGCGATGGTCTGTGCCATAACTGCGACGGTCTGTGTGATAACTGTGATGGTCTGTGTGATAACTGCGACGGTCTGTGCGATAACTGCGATGGTCTGTGCGATAACTGCGATGGTCTGTGCGATAACTGCGATGGTCTGTGCGATAACTGTGCGATAACTGCGATGGTCTGTGCCATAACTGCGATGGTCTGTGCGATAACTGCGATGGTCTGTGTGATAACTGCGATGGTCTGTGTGATAACTGCGATGGTCTGTGTGATAACTGCGATGGTCTGTGCGATAACTGCGATGGTCTGTGCGATAACTGCGATGGTCTGTGCGATAACTGCGATGGTCTGTGCGATAACTGTGCGATAACTGCGATGGTCTGTGCCATAACTGCGATGGGCTGTGCGATAACTGCGATGGTCTGTGCGATAACTGCGATGGTCTGTGCGATAACTGCGATGGTCTGTGTGATAACTGCGATGGTCTGTGCCATAACTGCGATGGTCTGTGCGATAACTGCGATGGTCTGTGCCATAACTGCGATGGTCTGTGCCATAACTGCGATGGTCTGTGCCATAACTGCGATGGTCCGTGCCATAACTGCGACGGTCTTTGCGATAACTGCGAAGGTCTGTGCGATAACTGCGACGGTCTGTGCGATAACTGCGACGGTCCGTTCGAAAACTGCGACGGCCCGTGCGATAACTGCGACGGTCCGTGCGATAACTGCGACGGTCCGTGCGATAACTGCGACGGTCTGTGCGATAACTGCGATGGTCTGTGCGATAAATGCGATGGTCTGTGCGATAACTGCGACGGTCCGTGCGATAACTGCGACGGTCCGTGCGATAACTGCGACGGTCTGTGCGATAACTGCGATGGTCTGTGCGATAACTGCGATGGTCTGTGCGATAACTGCGATGGTCTGTGCGATAACTGCGACGGTCTGTGTGATAACTGCGATGGTCTGTGTGATAACTGCGATGGTCTGTGTGATAACTGCGATGGTCTGTGTGATAACTGCGATGGTCTGTGTGATAACTGCGACGGTCTGTGTGATAACTGCGACGGTCCGTGCGATAACTGCGATGGTCTGTGCGATAACTGCGATGGTCTGTGCGATAACTGCGATGGTCTGTGCGATAACTGCGACGGTCTGTGTGATAACTGCGACGGTCTGTGTGATACAGATTGCCGATGGCTTAGACCTGGCACCACGCTACGTCTGCCTACGGGTTATATCGAGGATCCGCACCTCATTATAAGATTATTACTTCTGTCACGTGTAAGAACTGGGACTATAATATTATCCTGTGGCCCTTCTCATAGATGGCGATTCCGATCCCCCTCTGCGCATTCGCAGGGTGACTTCCGGACGTGCGCCGTACAATGTGGGAGACGCGGATTCGTGTGTTTTACCGTAGATACAGACGCAGCGTCAGATTGTCGCCTGAATGTGTCCTCCCTCGTTAGGTTCCTGTTCTGGCGTCGTTGTATTACAGATGTGTGACCGGGGCTGTCATATCCTGTGCTGGAGAAAAGGGGCGACCACGGAAACGTGGCGCATGGAATAAACGCATCACTTCTTGTTTCACCCAATGGACTGGCCAGTGCCGGCTCATCTCTCCTGTCCGAGGTTTGAGGCGCGGCGCCTCCCTATGTCTGGGATGTTTTTGCATTGTGCTGCTGAGGACTTTCCTCTGTGTATATATATTTGGGGGTCTATATATTTATATAGAGGGTCTTAGGATGTGACCCTCTGTCTATAGGGGTCAGTAGCAACTTCTTCTTTTCCTCTTTGTGCAGGAGATGATCCGGAATAAGGCGCGGAATGGCAAGAACTGTGCGCTGCTGGAGCAGGCCTACTCCATCGTGTCTGCACTGAGCCGAAGAGCCGAGAACTTCCTGCACGTGTCACTGATGGAGAACTACCCCGGGACCCTGGAGGCACTGGGAGAGCCCATCCGACAGGTAGTCACCCCGCATAGGCTCCTCCCACTTGTGATTCTGAATGGGTGGAGTTACACAGGATCACAACTTCTGGGTGATGGGTGGGTGGAGTTAAGGACACAGCTCCTCATGGGCGGGACTTCTGCCTGAGCTTCCCTTGAGGAGCCCTGTCTTTGTTAGGGGTCACCTTTCTGCTGTGTTTCATCTTCATTGTCCTTGGTTTTAGGGCCACTTTATTGTCTGGGAAGGAGCCCCAGGGGCCCGGATGGCCTGGAAGGGCCACAACCGTCACGTCTTTCTGTTTAAGAATTACCTCATCATCTGTAAACCCAAGAAAGACACCAGGACGGACACGTACAGCTACATCTTCAAGAACATGATGAAGGTAGGAGCTGTCTCTTCATGTCTTATTCACTAGTCACATCCAGAGCTGCAGCAGCATTCATGCTGTGTCGTAGATCTGTTTGGTCTCCATTATTGTCCACATGTTGTGGCTTTTGTGGTGACTTATTGCAGTAGGAACCAGATGCAGTTTTGGATGTGAATGGAGTAAAAGTCATGATGTACATGAGGTTTGGGGTTTACATACTTTGAGTGTCTGTGACACTCCCCTCTATTAACCCTTGATTGCTTGCTCCTCAGCTGACAAACATTGATGTGAATGACCAGGTGGAGGGCGATGACCGCGCCTTCGAGATCTGGCATGAGCGTGAGGACTCGGTGCGCAAATACGTGCTGCAGGCGCGGACCGTCATCATCAAGAACTCATGGGTGCGCGAGATCTGCGGCATCCAGCAGCGCTTCAGCCTGCCGCTGTGGGGTGAGTGTCTCCTCGGGGGCGTGGCTAGTGTAGCAATATGTCATGTGCTGTTGTGGCCTGTAGGGGGTCTCACTACTTCTGGGTGTGTACAGTAAAGTATGGAGCAACTTGTTGGCAGACACGGACACTAGTGCAACACACCCCACTGGGGCCTAGCCTTCTCTTGGGGCCTGGAGGCAGCCGGGGCCCAAAATACCGGAGTGGCTGGCGGTTGCTGCCTAGGGCGTGTTGATGTCACGGTGCTTGGTATGGGGACCGAAGGGCTGTCCTACAGCCTGGCAGCTCTCCAGCAGGTGGTGTGTGCAAGAAATATGGAGGGAGAGGCTGATGTACTGGTTCTCCCTGAGGTGTCTGTAAGATAGGTCCTTGGGTAGTGGATGGGGAGCCTGTGGTGGAAACAGCCATATCCAGGGATCAGACGGAGGCATCATTGTGCAAATCAACTTACAGTTCTTTATTGAACAGCAGCAGGCAACGGCCAAAACCATAACTGCAGATTTCTTAAACTGGTAGAGTCATGGAGAGCCACTCCACAGAAAGGTTACAGATGCAGATGGAGTCCGGGTGGTGGATTTCGGCTCTGGGCTTATGTCTCTGGACTTGCCCTGGGTGCCAGGTGATGGCATGGGACACCTGAAGTTCCTGGAATTAGGACAGTGGCTGAGGCAGACAGACCCTGTGCTTCCGCCCAGAAGGGGTTTATTATACTCCCTGGTCAGGTGTTAGCACGAGAACATAATGGGACAATCACATATCACAATATTAACTGTTGCCTTACCAGGCAGTGGCTACAGCTGCAATCACTAAGTTCTCCTAGAGGTAGCATCTAGATGTGTTGAGCAGGCTTACCAGGCTGACCAGAAGAAGGCGCTATTCGCAACCACCTATGCTATGCATTGGAAGGGGTGTTGCATACCCCCTTGGTAATTGAACAAGCCGTCCACATCTCGTCTATGGACCGGTTGGGGATATAGACTAAAGCCGTTCAGCAGCTTAAAGCTTCCAGATGGTCCACGCACACTACAAACTGTAGGGGTGCAAAAGTAAAGCACTTCTGGTGAAGTGCTGGGCTATGTGCAGATGTAGGGGAGACAAACCGCCCACGGTCTTGGCTATGGGAACTGGGGTTGGTGTTGGACTAAGGCTACATTCACACTAACGTATGGGGGACGTATATACGGCCGACGTATATACGGCCGATATACGTCCCCCATACACTTCTATGGGCGCACGGCACCCTACGGGAGCGGTATGGTGCCGCACGTGTCCTATCTTTTCCCGTAATACGGCGCCGTGCGCCATAGGTTGCTATGGAGAGGGGCGGGGGTGAGCTGCGCTCACCTCCTCCTCCTCTCCCCGTACACTGCCGTTGCCCGCTACGGTACGGTACGGGCGGGCAACGGCAGTGTGAATATAGCCTAAGTAACATAAGTGAGGACAATACAGTTGGTAGCTAACGCCCTTAAACCAACTGTTTTCTTGGTGTCATGTCCTGTAATCCACTCCCTGCACCAAGGACACGTCACCTAGTTGGCATCATCCTAAACATACATAGTACATACAGTACATATGGTATAGCTGCCATCTGACGGTCTTACCCTTAGTGTATGGGGTATAGGTGTCACTGCTTAGACACCTGCAGTTTACAGAGACCCACAAAAAGTTTTGGCTTGAGGCATAAGCCTGCGGTCAGAAATACAAAGACGGTCCGACTCAGTCCTATCCTCCTGGCTGCAAAGCCTTTAAAAGGGTGAGTGCAAACTCACATATAGCAATTGTTAATTGATGCAAACATCACATTGGCTTAAACAGCCCAATCGGTACAATGCTTAGAAATGTTACATAATGTTACAAATAAGATAATGGCTACTTTTAGTAGCAAGAATAGAAATGTCCATTTCCTGTAAAGAAAGGCATAATATGTATAGTAGCAAATAGACAGTTACTTTGACTTGAAAGAGAAGGCAAAAATAAGCACATAGAAAAAAAATGTCAGTTTCCTTCAAGGGAAGGCATAAAGTGCAAATAAATAGACTTTTTCCTCAAAGCGTATCGGCTATCAGTCTCTCAGAGAGCTCACGTACATCGAGTCCATCCCATAAAGCAAAAATATACAAAGGATCTCCTCTTGATGTGAGGGACACCATCCTTTGAAAAAGCAGTTGTTGCTCTGCAGTCAGCAGAGAGGGGAGCTTTCAAAGCACAACTGGGGAGCTGTTCAAGGAGAGTCTCTTGACTTTTTAGGAATAAAGGAGCCCAGGAAAGTCTCTGTCTCTTTTGGAATAGGGGGCGCAACCCAACTGGGAGAAAAATATCAAAAGCAAGGGTAACAAGATGATAATGGGCTTCAGCCCATCAGGGTACTACTCACCATCTGAGTCTGAAGTATCCAGATCTGGATCCCATGGTGGGGCTGCAGCTGGCTGGGGACACCCAGTGGGGATCTTGGGAAAAGCAGGTTTCTCTGCGTCATAACTGGTCTCCTGAGGTTAAGGAGCAGGAATGCTGGCCTCCAGAATGTCTACCTCACCAGCTGGCCGTTTTGTGGGGCCCGCAGCCATGGATGGGTCTAGAAACCAGTAGATGGGAGCTTGTGACAGCGCCAAAGCTCCCTCCACATCCTCCAAGTCTTCCAGGGTCGGGTCATTACCCCACTAATAAGAAGCCGCCGGACAAGGGTCTCCTGCTGCGGAATCCGGAGAAAGCTCATCCGCTGGACCATCTCCTGCCACAGAGGACCCCTGGGATCCGGCAAAAGGCGGCTGGAGAGATGGCCGTGGTGCTCCCCTGCACCAGACCTGGTCCATGGATGGCGATGGGACCCATGCTCACAATCACTGTGGACAGGGCACTTATGTGGTTCACTGCCTAGGGAGTTTCAGCCCGGGAAGGGATGGGAGGTTCCAGGCATAAGTCCTCTGGAGAGTGGTCGCAGTATAAAGGCTCTTCAGGGTCCAGAATCCGGGTGACTCTGGAAGCCCAGGGCTCCCATGGCCCTTCCTGGAGGCTAAACGCGGTCCACTCTCCCGGCTTGAGTTTATGGAGTCACTCCGGGAGGTCAGGTTGCTTGACGGAAAGGCGGGGGATTAACACCTCCCACCCGGTATAGTCCTCATTGGCGAACATGTACCCCTTTCTTTTGTCGAAGGCCCCTACTTGCCCTTTTGTATGGTCCCACTGCACCCAGGCACGAAGGGTCGACCAGCCACGAAGTGTTGGGCCTCCCACTCTAGGCGACACTGATCTTAGGCTGCATTCACACACATGTATGGGGGACGTATATACGGCCGATATACGTCCCCCATACACTTCTATGGGATCACGGCATGGTATGGGAGCGGTAGGGTGCAGCACACGTGCGGCACCGTACCGCTCCGTAGCCTGGGAAAAGATAGGCCATGGCCCATATGTTCCTATGGAGAGGGGCAGGGGTGAGCGGCGCTCACCTCCTCCTCCTCTCCCCGTACGCTGCCGTGTGCCTGCCGTGCTACGGTGCGGCGGGCACACGGCAGTGTGCACGTAGCCTAAGATGGAGCGTTTCACCGCATCCACGTGGCTACTGAGGTGCTGGGTGTGTCTCCTGGGCCACAGGTTTGGACTTCGCGGGAGCATTGGCAGACGCCACCAGGTTCCGATACCTTGGGGGTCATCTCCGGCTTCAGAGTAGGGGCCACAGTCTCCCCTGGGGTTGCTTCTTGGAGCTCTTGCAGGGGAACTCCAGTCCAGACTCTCTTCACCAGCATGGTTGCCGGTAGAGGTAGCAGGAACCACCCAGGTAGGGAGCCCCGTTCCGTCACTGACCGCAGGTATTTATTCAGGACGGAGGCCTGGGTTAGTCCGTGATGAAACTGGTGAGAGGCGAATGGCTTCCGGATGAGAAGCGCTACCAGCACGATGATGGTTTCGAATGCCTCAAGGAATTCGGGCGTATCTTCCAGGGGGAGCAGTTGTGGTCTCCTGGTAATTGCACGTGGCACGCTGGAGCTCCTCTCCAATATTGAGGTGCAGCAGAAAGTCCTCCCACCCGGTGGTGGAGCTGGGGTTCTTCTCGCCAGGAGCTGTGGCGGGCTCAATTTTCTCCTGCAGGATTTGCGCTACTTGTGCGTTGGTGGAGCTCAGTGAGCAGCCTGGGTTTCCTGCCAGTGAGGATTTTGGCGGGCTGGAATTCATTGCTGCGCCACAGTCTTTTGTAGAAGTTAACGCTTACAGCGTTAGAGCTTTGCAGGAATTAACCTTATGGGTGCTGGAGCAGCGCTCTATAGCACATGGCAGTTAACTAACACAGTCTATCTTGTATATCACAATCACTTGGGCCTTAACCCGGATGCAGCAGGGTTAGGCAGCACAGTCTTTATAAATGACAGTACAAATTGCCAGCAGAAGGCACAGAAGTAAATATCCTGTTCGTGACGCCACTTGCAACATTATCCACCGGGGCCTAGCCTATTCTTGGGGCCTGGAGGCAGCCGGGGCCCAGAATACCGGAGTGGCTGGCGGTTGTGGCCTAGGGCACGCTGATGTCACGGTGCTTGGTATGGGGACCGGAGGGCTGTCCTACAACCTGGCAGGTCTCCAGCAGGTTCTGTGTGCAAGAAATGAGGGAGAGGCTGATGTACTGGTTCTCCCTGGGGAAACCCCTTAGTGTCTGTAAGATATGTCCCTGGGTAATGGATGGGGAAGCCCGTGGTGGTAAGCAGCCGTATCCAGGGATCAGACGGAGGCAACGCTGTGCAAATCAACTTACAGTTCTTTATTCAACAGCAGGCAACGGCCAAATATAACAGCTGATTCGGATTACTGGAGTGGTCTTGGGGAGTGGTCCACAGGAAGGTTACACACACCCTGATAGTAGATGCAGGCTGGACTGGTGCAGATGGCACTGATTACGGATGGTGAAGCTAAAGTTCTGGGCTAAAGTGTCCGGACTTACCCTGGGTGCAAGCATCTAAGAGACATGTGTGAGCGACTGAGACAGCTAACACACAAAGATGTGCTCTGGGAGCGACACATGTAGGATATCGGGTGCAGGATCTTAGTGACTCCCCACACAGCACATTATACATGGACAATGCACTTACATGCACCAGGAAGAAGAAGGTGAACTCCGGGGACCTGAGCGGGGAAGTGACACATGCAGGATATCGGGCGCAGGATCTTAGTGACTCCCTGCACAGCCCATTATACATGGACAATGCACTTACATGCACCAGGAAGAAGGGGAACTCCTGGGACCTGAGCAGGTAAGCCACACATGCAGGATATCAGGCGCACAATCTTAGTGACTCCCCGCACAGCGCATTATACACGGGCAATGCACTTACATGCACCGGGAAGAAGAAGGTGAACTCCTGGGACCTGAGCAGGGAAGCGACACATGCAGGATATCGGGGGCAGGATCTTAGTGACTCCCCGCACAGCGCTTTATACATGGACAATGCACTTACATGCACCAGGAAGAAGAAGGTGAACTCCGGGGACCTGAGCGGGGAAGTGACACATGCAGGATATCGGGTGCAGGATCTTAGTGACTCCCCGCACAGCACATTATACACGGACAATGCACTTACATGCACCAGGAAGAAGAAGGTGAACCCTGGGGACCTGAGCGGGGAAGAGACACATGCAGGATATCGGGCGCAGGATCTTAGTGACTCCCCGCACAGAGCATTATACACGGACAATGCACTTACATGTGCAACATCCCCCACCGGGGCCTAGCCTTAAAGGGGAGGCCTGGAGACAGCCGGGGCCCGCGGTACCGGAGTGGCTGGCGGTTGCGGCCTAAGCACGCTATTGTCACGGTGCTTGGTACGGGGGGAACCGGAGGGCTGTCCTACAGCCTGGCAGGTCTCCAGCAGGGTGGTGTTGGCAAGAAAAGATGAGGGAAAGGCTGCTATAGCGGATCTCCCTGGGGCAACCCCTTAATGTCCCGAGTGTGAGTCTCTGGGTGATGGACAGGGTGCCCGGTGATGAAGGCAGCCGTATTAGCAGGGACCAGACGGAGACAGAAGTTGAAGAAAACAACTTACAGTTCTTTATTTGAACCGCAGGAACCGCAGCAAACGTGCCTTTAACAGGTAGATGGAGTGCCGAGATGTGAGTTGGAGGGAGCCTCAGGAGATAGTTCACCAGCCTGGATGTAGAGGGCAGGCTGGGAGGCAGCTGTGTCCTGGTAGGAAGCTTCAGCTTGTCCTGTAGGGCTTCAGGTATCACCTTTAAAGGTAAGATGATACCCCTTTTCCTCACTACACTAACTCTAGTCTAATGCTCCACTCTTCAGAGGCAGGGGCTAGGCTCTTCCTGCTCTGGTATGGGCCAGACTGAGATTACTCACTCACTCACTGATTCTCCTAGGATTCCACACTAGAATAATCCTCCAGAACATTCCTGGCCAGAGGTTTTATTACCTCCCTTTGGTCAGGTGGTGGCTGCTCCTCCAATCACATCTCAGCTTACAGAGCACAGGATGTAACACATATCATTGGATGACAGCATCCTGCATTATACAAAATACTTAACTCCTGCCTTGCCAGGCAGGATTCACCACTGCAATATCCCTATGTCCTATCAGAACCATGTTGTGTAATGGGATTACATGCAGGTGGGACGTATTCGCAAACCCTACCTCGCCATTGCATCGGCGAGGGTGTTGCACATGCACCAGGAAGAAGAAGGTGAACTCCGGGGACCTGAGCGGGGAAGTGACACATGCAGGATATCGGGCGCAGGATCTTAGTGACTCCCCGCACAGCGCATTATACACGGACAATGCACTTACATGCACCAGGAAGAAGAAGGTGAACTCCGGGGACCTGAGCGGGGAAGTGACACATGCAGGATATCGGGTGCACGATCTTAGTGACTCCCCGCACAGCGCATTATACACGGACAATGCACTTACATGCACCAGGAAGAAGAAGGTGAACTCCGGGGACCTGAGCGGGGAAGAGACACATGCATGATATCGGGCGCAGGATCTTAGTGACTCCCCGCACAGCGCATTATACACGGACAATGCACTTACATGCACCAGGAAGAAGAAGGTGAACTCCAGGGACCTGAGCGGGGAAGTGACACATGCAGGATATCGGGGGCAGGATCTTAGTGACTCCCTGCACAGCGCATTATACACGGACAATGCACTTACATGCACCAGGAAGAAGAAGGTGAACTCTGGGGACCTGAGCGGGGAAGAGACACATGCATGATATCGGGCGCAGGATCTTAGTGACTCCCCGCACAGGGCATTATACACGGACAATGCACTTTCTGTGACCTCCGTCGGGGGGGGTAAGTAAATGAGCCCCAGTGTGAGGAATCAGAACACTCAGATGTTTGTGGCGAAGCCTCTTATGTTACACGATCCAGCAGGATGATTTCTCCCACCTCAAGGATTAGACCTAAATAGATTTATCACGGTTTTTCTTATTGTTCCATGTAGCAATATGTTATGTGCTGCTCTGGCCTGTAGGGGTCTCACTACGTCTGTGTCTGTACAGTATGTGGCATCTTGTTGGTAGTCAGACACTGGTACGTGACAGGTGTAATGGCGGCTTGTGGAATAAAGAGCATTAAACCAACCCCTGTGTGTGACGCCAATACAGGAGAAACAACCAACATAACAGCTAGTGGGTGTGTCCTCAGGACGAGAATGGTGGGTGTGTCATCAGGGGGTGGGACCAGTGGATGTGTCCTCAGGGCGGGACCAGTGGATGTGTCCTCAGGGCGGGACCACTGGCTGTGGCCTCATGGGCTGGGCCAGCGGATGTGTCCTCGGGGACAGGGCCAATGGGTGTGTCCTAAGGGGTGGGGCCAGTGGGTGTGTACTCAGAGGTGGGACCAGTGGATGTGTCCTTAGGGCGGGAATATGAAGTGTGCCCTCAGGGGTGGGACCAGTGGTTGTGTCCTCAGGGGTGGGACCAGTGGGTGTGTCTTTAGGGGCGGGGCCAGTGGGTGTGTCCCCCACATTAATCCCCCTTTTTTCTTCCCGCAGACCCCCCACACTTCCTCGAGGTGCTGGCGGATTGTACTGCAGAACTAGGGGAAACCGTCAAACTGGCCTGTCGGGTCAGCGGGACCCCAAAACCCACCGTCACCTGGTACAAAGGTAAGAGCCACCATGTAGTCACCTCAATAATACCCTTCCCCCCTTCTCTCATGCCACACACAGTCCTGCGCTGGGTTTTGCATCCTGGGGGGCCACATGATTTTGTTATGTCATCCATGTGCTCAGAACTGGCCTGTGTGGTATCATGTGGTGGGGTAGAGGGGCCCGGGCTGTGGTATCATGTGGTGGGGTAGAGGGGCCCGGGCTGTGGTATCATGTGGTGGGGTAGAGGGGCCCGGGGTGTGGTATCATGCAGTAGGGTAGAGGGGCCCGGGCTGTGATATCATGGGGTGGGGTAGAGGGGCCCGGGCTGTGGTATCATGGGGTGGGGTAGAGGGGCCCGGGCTGTGGTATCATGTGGTGGGGTAGAGGGGCCCGGGCTGTGGTATCATGCAGTGGGGTAGAGGGGCCCGGGCTGTGGTATCATGCAGTGGGGTAGAGGTGCCCGGGCTGTGGTATCATGCAGTGGGGTAGAGGGGCCCGGGCTGTGGTATCATGCAGTGGGGTAGAGGGGCCCGGGCTGTGGTATCATGCAGTGGGGTAGAGGGGCCCGGGCTGTGGTATCATGCAGTGGGGTAGAGGGGCCCGGGCTGTGGTATCATGCAGTGGGGTAGAGGGGCCCGGGCTGTGATATCATGCAGTGGGGTAGAGGGGCCCGGGCTGTGGTATCATGCAGTGGGGTAGAGGGGCCCGGGCTGTGATATCATGGGGTGGGGTAGAGGGGCCCGGGCTGTGGTATCATGGGGTGGGGTAGAGGGGCCCGGGCTGTGGTATCATGTGGTGGGGTAGAGGGGCCCGGGCTGTCGTATCATGTGGTGGGGTAGAGGGGCCCGGGCTGTGGTATCATGCAGTAGGGTAGAGGGGCCCGGGCTGTGATATCATGGGGTGGGGTAGAGGGGCCCGGGCTGTGGTATCATGGGGTGGGGTAGAGGGGCCCGGGCTGTGGTATCATGCAGTGGGGCAGAGGGGCCCGGGCTGTGGTATCATGGGGTGGGGTAGAGGGGCCCGGGCTGTGGTATCATGTGGTGGGGTAGAGGGGCCCGGGCTGTGGTATCATGTGGTGGGGTAGAGGGGCCCGGGCTGTGGTATCATGCAGTGGGGTAGAGGGGCCCGGGCTGTCGTATCATGCAGTGGGGTAGAGGGGCCCGGGCTGTGGTATCATGCAGTGGGGTAGAGGGGCCCGGGCTGTGGTATCATGCAGTGGGGTAGAGGGGCCCGGGCTGTGGTATCATGCAGTGGGGTAGAGGGGCTCGGGCTGTGGTATCATGGGGTGGGGTAGAGGGGCCCGGGCTGTGGTATCATGTGGTGGGGTAGAGGGGCCCGGGCTGTGGTATCATGTGGTGGGGTAGAGGGGCCCGGGCTGTGGTATCATGCAGTGGGGTAGAGGGGCCCGGGCTGTCGTATCATGCAGTGGGGTAGAGGGGCCCGGGCTGTGGTATCATGCAGTGGGGTAGAGGGGCCCGGGCTGTGGTATCATGCAGTGGGGTAGAGGGGCCCGGGCTGTGGTATCATGCAGTGGGGTAGAGGGGCTCGGGCTGTGGTATCATGCAGTGGGGTAGAGGGGCCCGGGCTGTGGTATCATGCAGTGGGGTAGAGGGGCCCGGGCTGTGGTATCATGCAGTGGGGTAGAGGGGCTCGGGCTGTGGTATCATGGGGTGGGGTAGAGGGGCCCGGGCTGTGGTATCATGTGGTGGGGTAGAGGGGCCCGGGCTGTGGTATCATGTGGTGGGGTAGAGGGGCCCGGGCTGTGGTATCATGCAGTGGGGTAGAGGGGCCCGGGCTGTGGTATCATGCAGTGGGGTAGAGGGGCCCGGGCTGTGGTATCATGCAGTGGGGTAGAGGGGCCCGGGCTGTGGTATCATGCAGTGGGGTAGAGGTGCCCGGGCTGTGGTATCATGCAGTGGGGTAGAGGGGCCCGGGCTGTGGTATCATGCAGTGGGGTAGAGGTGCCCGGGCTGTGGTATCATGTGGTGGGGTAGAGGGGCCCGGGCTGTGGTATCATGTGATGGGGTAGAGGGGCCCGGGCTGTGGTATCATGCAGTGGGGTAGAGGGGCCCGGGCTGTGGTATCATGCAGTGGGGTAGAGGTGCCCGGGCTGTGGTATCATGCGGTGGGGTAGAGGGGCCCGGGCTGTGGTATCATGTGGTGGGGTAGAGGGGCTCGGGCTGTGGTATCATGTGGTGGGGTAGAGGGGCCCGGGCTGTGGTATCATGCAGTGGGGTAGAGGGGCCCGGGCTGTGGTATCATGCGGTGGGGTAGAGGGGCCCGGGCTGTCGTATCATGCGGTGGGGTAGAGGGGCCCGGGCTGTGGTATCATGCGGTGGGGTAGAGGGGCCCGGGCTGTGGTATCATGCAGTGGGGTAGAGGGGCCCGGGCTGTGGTATCATGCAGTGGGGTAGAGGGGCCCGGGCTGTGGTATCATGCAGTGGGGTAGAGGGGCCCGGGCTGTGGTATCATGCAGTGGGGTAGAGGGGCCCGGGCTGTGGTATCATGCGGTGGGGTAGAGGGGCCCGGGCTGTCGTATCATGCGGTGGGGTAGAGGGGCCCGGGCTGTGGTATCATGCAGTGGGGTAGAGGGGCCCGGGCTGTGGTATCATGCAGTGGGGTAGAGGGGCCCGGGCTGTGGTATCATGCGGTGGGGTAGAGGGGCCCGGGCTGTCGTATCATGCGGTGGGGTAGAGGGGCCCGGGCTGTGGTATCATGCGGTGGGGTAGAGGGGCCCGGGCTGTGGTATCATGCGGTGGGGTAGAGGGGCCCGGGCTGTGGTATCATGCAGTGGGGTAGAGGGGCCCGGGCTGTGGTATCATGCAGTGGGGTAGAGGGGCCCGGGCTGTGGTATTATGCAGTGGGGTAGAGGGACCCGGGCTGTGGTATCATGCAGTGGGGTAGAGGGGCCCGGGCTGTGGTATCATGCAGTGGGGTAGAGGGGCCCGGGCTGTGGTATCATGTGGTGGGGTAGAGGGGCCCGGGCTGTGGTATCATGCAGTGGGGTAGAGGGGCCCGGGCTGTGGTATCATGCAGTGGGGTAGAGGGGCCCGGGCTGTGGTATCATGCAGTGGGGTAGAGGGGCTCGGGCTGTGGTATCATGCAGTGGGGTAGAGGGGCCCGGGCTGTGGTATCATGCAGTGGGGTAGAGGGGCCCGGGCTGTGGTATCATGCAGTGGGGTAGAGGGGCCCGGGCTGTGGTATCATGCAGTGGGGTAGAGGGGCCCAGGCTGTGGTATCATGCAGTGGGGGTAGCGGGGCCCTTGTGTCTGGTGGTGATGCTCTGTGTCCCCTCAGACGGGCGCTCAGTGGACGTGGACCCCCATCACATCATCATCGAGGATCCAGACGGCTCCTGCACCCTCATCCTGGACAACATGAGCGGCGCCGACTCTGGACAGTACCTGTGCTTCGCCTGCAGCCCAGCGGGCACTGCCAGCACCCTGGGCAAGATCCTGGTGCAAGGTAACTGGGGGGAGCAGCACAGAGGATGTCAGGAGCGGGGTCTCAGCAGCAGCACAGAGGATGTCAGGAGCGGGGTCTCAGCAGCAGCACAGAGGATGTCAGGAGCGGGGTCTCAGCAGCACAGAGGATGTCAGGAGCGGGGTCTCAGCAGCACAGAGGATGTCAGGAGCGGGGTCTCAGCAGCACAGAGGATGTCAGGAGCGGGGTCTCAGCAGCAGCACAGAGGATGTCAGGAGCTGGGTCTCAGCAGCACAGAGGATGTCAGGAGCAGGGTCTCAGCAGCACAGAGGATGTCAGGAGCGGGGTCTCAGCAGCACAGAGGATGTCAGGAGCGGGGTCTCAGCAGCACAGAGGATGTCAGGAGCAGGGTCTCAGCAGCAGCACAGAGGATGTCAGGAGCGGGGTCTCAGCAGCAGCACAGAGGATGTCAGGAGCGGGGTCTCAGCAGCACAGAGGATGTCAGGAGCGGGGTCTCAGCAGCACAGAGGATGTCAGGAGCGGAGTCTCAGCAGCACAGAGGATGTCAGGAGCAGGGTCTCAGCAGCACAGAGGATGTCAGGAGCAGGGTCTCAGCAGCAGCACAGAGGATGTCAGGAGCGGGGTCTCAGCAGCACAGAGGATGTCAGGAGCGGGGTCTCAGCAGCACAGAGGATGTCAGGAGCGGGGTCTCAGCAGCACAGAGGATGTCAGGAGCGGGGTCTCAGCAGCACAGAGGATGTCAGGAGCGGGGTCTCAGCAGCACAGAGGATGTCAGGAGCGGGGTCTCAGCAGCACAGAGGATGTCAGGAGCGGGGTCTCAGCAGCACAGAGGATGTCAGGAGCGGGGTCTCAGCAGCAGCACAGAGGATGTCAGGAGCGGGGTCTCAGCAGCAGCACAGAGGATGTCAGGAGCGGGGTCTCAGCAGCAGCACAGAGGATGTCAGGAGCGGGGTCTCAGCAGCAGCACAGAGGATGTCAGGAGCGGGGTCTCAGCAGCACAGAGGAT
Source organism: Engystomops pustulosus (assembly GCF_040894005.1). Taxonomy (NCBI): domain Eukaryota; kingdom Metazoa; phylum Chordata; class Amphibia; order Anura; family Leptodactylidae; genus Engystomops; species Engystomops pustulosus. The sequence goes on from NW_027284991.1 coordinate 70,645, forward strand.
GTCAGGAGCGGGGTCTCAGCAGCAGCACAGAGGATGTCAGGAGCGGGGTCTCAGCAGCAGCACAGAGGATGTCAGGAGCGGGGTCTCAGCAGCAGCACAGAGGATGTCAGGAGCGGGGTCTAAGCAGCAGCACAGAGGATGTCAGGAGCGGGGTCTCAGCAGCACAGAGGATGTCAGGAGCGGGGTCTCAGCAGCAGCACAGAGGATGTCAGGAGCGGGGTCTCAGCAGCACAGAGGATGTCAGGAGCGGGGTCTCAGCAGCACAGAGGATGTCAGGAGCAGGGTCTCAGCAGCACAGAGGATGTCAGGAGCGGGGTCTCAGCAGCACAGAGGATGTCAGGAGCGGGGTCTCAGCAGCAGCACAGAGGATGTCAGGAGCAGGGTCTCAGCAGCACAGAGCATGTCAGGAGCGGGGTCTCAGCAGCACAGAGGATGTCAGGAGCGGGGTCTCAGCAGCACAGAGGATGTCAGGAGCGGGGTCTCAGCAGCACAGAGGATGTCAGGAGCGGGGTCTCAGCAGCACAGAGGATGTCAGGAGCGGCGTCTCAGCAGCAGCACAGAGGATGTCAGGAGCGGGGTCTCAGCAGCACAGAGGATGTCAGGAGCAGGGTCTCAGCAGCAGCACAGAGGATGTCAGGAGCAGGGTCTCAGCAGCACAGAGGATGTCAGGAGCAGGGTCTCAGCAGCACAGAGGATGTCAGGAGCGGGGTCTCAGCAGCACAGAGGATGTCAGGAGCGGGGTCTCAGCAGCACAGAGGATGTCAGGAGCGGAGTCTCAGCAGCACAGAGGATGTCAGGAGCGGGGTCTCGGCAGCACAGAGGATGTCAGGAGCGGGGTCTCAGCAGCAGCACAGAGGATGTCAGGAGCGGGGTCTCAGCAGCACAGAGGATGTCAGGAGCGGGGTCTCAGCAGCACAGAGGATGTCAGGAGCGGGGTCTCAGCAGCACAGAGGATGTCAGGAGCGGGGTCTCAGCAGCACAGAGGATGTCAGGAGCGGGGTCTCAGCAGCACAGAGGATGTCAGGAGCGGGGTCTCAGCAGCAGCACAGAGGATGTCAGGAGCGGGGTCTCAGCAGCACAGAGGATGTCAGGAGCGGGGTCTCAGCAGCAGCACAGAGGATGTCAGGAGCGGGGTCTCAGCAGCACAGAGGATGTCAGGAGCGGGGTCTCAGCAGCACAGAGGATGTCAGGAGCAGGGTCTAAGCAGCAGCACAGAGGATGTCAGGAGCGGGGTCTCAGCAGCACAGAGGATGTCAGGAGCGGGGTCTCAGCAGCAGCACAGAGGATGTCAGGAGCGGGGTCTCAGCAGCACAGAGGATGTCAGGAGCGGGGTCTCAGCAGCACAGAGGATGTCAGGAGCTCCCGTGTAATGCGCTTCTTGTCCTCAGTTCCTCCGCGTTTCATCAATAAGATGCGGAATGTTTACTTTGTGGAGGGGGAGGACGCGCAGTTCTCATGTGTCATGGAGGGGGCGCCGTACCCACAGATCAGGTGAGTGCTCTGTGTGATGGGTGAGTGCTTGCTGAGGGTTGTAGTTCCACTCTGACCCTGTCCTCCTGCAGATGGTACCGGGACGGGCATCTCCTGGCAGATTCCAGCAAACACCAGACGTTCTCCGAGCCGCGCAGCGGGATCCTGGTCCTGGTGGTAAAGAGCGCCACCAAGGAGGACGCCGGGCACTACGAGTGTGAGGTGCGAGCTGCCGCAGGGTGCCAGGCTGCACCACCGCCACATGGTCACACACTCCGCCATATACACTACTACTACATACATAGTGCCCACAGTGTGCCATACACTGGATACATAGAGCCACCCGGTGCCCAAAATGTGCAATACACTGGATACATAGAGCCACCCAGTGCCCACAGTGTGCCATACACTGGATACATAGAGCCACCCGGTGCCCAAAATGTGCCATACACTGGATACATAGAGCCACCCAGTGCCCACAATGTGCCATACACTGGATACATAGAGCCACCCAGTGCCCACAATGTGCCATACACTGGATAAATAGAGCCACCCAGTGCCCACAGTGTGCCATACACTGGATAAATAGAGCCACCCAGTGCCCACAGTGTGCCATACACTGGATACATAGAGCCACCCGGTGCCCAAAATGTGCAATACACTGGATACATAGAGCCACCCAGTGCCCACAGTGTGCCATACACTGGATACATGGAGCCACCCAGTGCCCACAATGTGCCATACACTGGATAAATAGAGCCACCCAGTGCCCACAGTGTGCCATACACTGGATAAATAGAGCCACCCAGTGCCCACAGTGTGCCATACACTGGATACATAGAGCCACCCAGTGCCCACAGTGTGCCATACACTGGATAAATAGAGCCACCCAGTGCCCACAGTGTGCCATACACTGGATACATAGAGCCACCCAGTGCCCACAGTGTGCCATACACTGGATACATAGAGCCACCCAGTGCCCACAATGTGCCATACACTGGATCCATGGAGCCACCCAGTGCCCACAATGTGCCATACACTGGATCCATGGAGCCACCCAGTGCCCACAATGTGCCATACACTGGATCCATGGAGCCACCCAGTGCCCACAATGTGCCATACACTGGATCCATGGAGCCACCCAGTGCCCACAATGTGCCATACACTGGATACATGGAGCCACCCAGTGCCCACAATGTGCCATACACTGGATACATGGAGCCACCCAGTGCCCACAATGTGCCATACACTGGATACCAGGAGCCACCCAGTGCCCACAATGTGCCATACACTGGATACATGGAGCCACCCAGTGCCCACAATGTGCCATACACTGGATACATAGAGCCACCCAGTGCCCACAATGTGCCATACACTAAATACATAGAGCCACCCAGTGCCCAAAATGTGCCATACACTGGATACATGGAGCCACCCAGTGCCCACAATGTGCCATACACTGGATACATGGAGCCACCCAGTGCCCACAATGTGCCATACACTGGATACATAGAGCCACCCAGTGCCCACAATGTGCCATACAGTGGATACATAGAGCCACCCAGTGCCCAGAATGTGCCATACACTGGATACATAGAGCCACCCAGTGCCCAGAATGTGCCATACACTGGATACATAGAGCCACCCAGTGCCCAGAATGTGCCATACACTGGATACATAGAGCCACCCAGTGCCCACAATGTGCCATACACTGGATACATAGAGCCACCCAGTGCCCACAATGTGCCATACACTGGATACATAGAGCCACCCAGTGCCCACAATGTGCCATACACTGGATACATGGAGCCACCCAGTGCCCACAATGTGCCATACACTGGATACATGGAGCCACCCAGTCCCCACAATGTGCCATACACTGGATACATAGAGCCACCCAGTGCCCACAATGTGCCATACACTGGATACATAGAGCCACCCAGTGCCCACAATGTGCCATACACTGGATACATAGAGCCACCTAGTGCCCACAGTGTGCCATACACTGGATACATGGAGCCACCCAGTGCCCACAATGTGCCATACACTGGATACATGGAGCCACCCAGTGCCCACAATGTGCCATACACTGGATACATGGAGCCGACCAAGTGCCCACAATGTGCCATACACTGGATACATGGAGCCACCCAGTGCCCACAATGTGCCATACACTGGATACATGGAGCCACCCAGTGCCCAGATTGTGCCATACACTGGATACATAGAGCCACCCAGTGCCCACAATGTGCCATACACTGGATACATAGAGCCACCCAGTGCCCACAGTGTGCCGTACACTGGATACATAGAGCCACCCAGTTCCCACAATGTGCCATACACTGGATACATAGAGCCACCCAGTGCCCACAATGTGCCATACACTGGATACATAGAGCCACCCAGTGCCCACAGTGTGCCATACACTGGATACATAGAGCCACCCAGTGCCCACAGTGTGCCATACACTGGATACATGGAGCCACCCAGTGCCCACAATGTGCCATACACTGGATACATGGAGCCACCCAGTGCCCACAATGTGCCATACACTGGATCCATGGAGCCACCCAGTGCCCACAATGTGCCATACACTGGATACATAGAGCCACCCAGTGCCCACAATGTGCCATACACTGGATACATGGAGCCACCCCAGTGCCCACAATGTGTAGGTAACGCAGTGCCCATATACATGTAATTTGTCTATGCAGAGATCTGTGTTGCTCACATCTAGAGCTGTATAGAGCTGCCCCCTGCTGGTGCACTGCGAGCGCTGTGGTAACCCTGTGCCCCCTCTGCCTCCTACAGCTGGTGAATAGATTGGGGTCATCACGGTGCGGGGCGGAGCTGAACGTCCAGACGGCAGCCATGATGGCGCAGGAGCGGAGGGGCGACCAGACCATCACCATAGAAGGTAAGTCCCAGGGTCACATGACCTGGCCCCATCATGTTTTAGAATATTCCCAGAGGTCGTGTGGGAGTCACTGAATACCTGATAGTAGTGGTGACCGGAGATCAGAGGCACCACCACAAGAGATCAGGGGCACCACCACCAGAGATCAGGGGCACCACCACCAGAGATCAGGGGCACCACCACCAGAGATCAGGGGCACCACCACCAGAGATCAGAGGTGCCACCACCAGAGGTCAGGGGCACCACCACAAGAGATCAGGGGCGCCACCACCAGAGATCAGAGGTGCCACCACCAGAGATCAGGGGCACCACCACCAGAGATCAGGGGCACCACCACCAGAGATCAGAGGCACCACCAGAGATCAGGGGCACCACCACCAGAGATCAGGGGCACCACCACCAGAGATCAGGGGCACCACCACCAGAGATCAGGGGCACCACCACCAGAGATCAGAGGCACCACCACAAGAGATCAGAGGCACCACCACAAGAGATCAGAGGCACCACCACCAGAGATCAGAGGCGCCACCACCGGAGATCAGAGGCACCACCACAAGAGATCAGGGGCACCACCACTAGAGATCAGGGGCACCACCACCAGAGATCAGGGGCACCACCACCAGAGATCAGGGGCACCACCACCAGAGATCAGGGGCACCACCACCAGAGATCAGGGGCACCACCACCAGAGATCAGAGGCGCCACCACCAGAGATCAGGGGCACCACCACCAGAGATCAGGGGCACCACCACCAGAGATCAGGGGCACCACCACCAGAGATCAGGGGCACCACCACCAGAGATCAGGGGCACCACCACCAGAGATCAGAGGTGCCACCACCAGAGATCCGAGGCGCCACCACCAGAGATCAGGGGCACCACCACTAGAGATCAGGGGCACCACCACCAGAGATCAGAGGTGCCACCACCAGAGATCATGGGCGCCACCAGAGATCAGAGGTGCCACCACCAGAGATCAGGGGCACCACCACTAGAGATCAGGGGCACCACCACCAGAGATCAGAGGCACCACCAGAGATCAGGGGCACCACCACCAGAGATCAGGGGCACCACCAGAGATCAGGGGCACCACCAGAGATCAGGGGCACCACCAGAGATCAGAGGTGGCACCACCACCAGAGATCAGGGGCACCACCACCAGAGATCAGGGGCACCACCACCAGAGATCAGGGACACCACCACCAGAGATCAGGGGCACCACCAGAGATCAGGGGCACCACCAGAGATCAGGGGCACCACCACCAGAGATCAGGGGCACCACCACCAGAGATCAGGGGCACCACCACCAGAGATCAGAGGCGCCACCACCAGAGATCAGAGGCGCCACCACCAGAGATCAGAGGCGCCACCACCAGAGATCAGGGGCACCACCACCAGAGATCAGGGGCACCACCACCAGAGATCAGGGGCACCACCACTAGAGATCAGGGGCACCACCACCAGAGATCAGAGGTGCCACCACCAGAGATCAGGGGCACCACCACTAGAGATCAGGGGCACCACCACCAGAGATCAGAGGTGCCACCACCAGAGATCAGGGGCACCACCACTAGAGATCAGGGGCACCACCACCAGAGATCAGGGGCACCACCACCAGAGATCAGGGGCACCACCACCAGAGATCAGGGGCACCACCACCAGAGATCAGAGGCGCCAGCACCAGAGATCAGAGGCGCCAGCACCAGAGATCAGAGGCGCCAGCACCAGAGATCAGAGGCACCAGCACCAGAGATCAGAGGCGCCAGCACCAGAGATCAGAGGCGCCACCACCAGAGATCAGAGGCGCCACCACCAGAGATCAGAGGCACCACCAGAGATCAGGGGCACTACCACCAGAGATCAGGGGCACCACCAGAGATCAGGGGCACCACCAGAGATCAGGGGCACCACCACCAGAGATCAGAGGTGGCACCACCACCAGAGATCAGGGGCACCACCACCAGAGATCAGGGGCACCACCACCAGAGATCAGGGGCACCACCACCAGAGATCAGAGGCGCCACAACCAGAGGTCAGGGGCACCACCACCAGAGATCAGAGGTGCCACCACCAGAGATCAGAGGAGGCACCAGAGATCAGAGGCGCCACCACCAGAGATCAGAGGCGCCACCACCAGAGATCAGAGGCGCCACCACCAGAGATCAGAGGTGCCACCACCAGAGATCAGGGGCACCACCACCAGAGATCAGGGGCACCACCACCAGAGATCAGGGGCACCACCACCAGAGATCAGGGGCACCACCACCAGAGATCAGAGGCGTCAGCACCAGAGATCAGGAGCGCCATGACTAAAAACGACTGGCACCACCACCAGAGATCAGGGGCACCACCATCAGAGATCAGAGGCGCCAGCAGCAGAGATCAGAGGTGCCACCACCAGAGATCAGCTGTGACACTACTAGCAGAGGCATTTGACATGTAAATATGGCATCTTTTTGTTATTGAGCAGAAAGAGGACATAGAGGACTCCCTTGCAGCTACTGGTGGGGCAGTAAGAGAGGATGCCCCTTCTACCCATGTGCCCTAGGGTTACAGGATACATTGTTTCCTCTATAATTCTTCGATACTTTCATATTCAGAACGGCTCAATACTGGGATTCTCTCATTTTCACTACTGAATGTCTTATCCTGTTGTACAGACTCCTAGTATCTGTCTGCAGGGGATTCCCCAGGGGAGACATTGGTCAGGAAATCCTCCATATCCTTTGTATAGATGTGTGGGGTCGGGGAATCCTCTGTATAGATGTGTGGGGTCGGGGAATCCTCTGTATAGATGTGTGGGGTCGGGGAATCCTCTGTATAGATGTGTGGGGTCGGGGAATCCTCTGTATAGATGTGTGGGGTCGGGAATCCTCTGTATAGATGTGTGAGGTCGGGGGAATCCTCCGTATAGATGTGTGGGGTCGGGGAATCCTCCGTATGGATGTGTGGGGTCGGGGAATCCTCTGTATAGATGTGTGAGGTCGGGGTAATCCTCTGTATAGATGTGTGGGGTCGGGAATCCTCTGTATAGATGTGTGGGGTCAGGGAATACTCTGTATAGATGTGTGAGGTCAGGGAATACTCTGTATAGATGTGTGAGGTCGGGGAATCCTCTGTATAGATGTGTGAGGTCGGGGAATCCTCTGTATAGATGTGTGGGGTCGGGGAATCCTCTGTATAGATGTGTGGGGTCGGGAATCCTCTGTATTGATGTGTGAGGTCGGGGAATCCTCTGTATAGATGTGTGGGGTCGGGAATCCTCTGTATAGATGTGTGGGGTCGGGGAATCCTCTGTATAGATGTGTGAGGTCGGGGAATCCTCTGTATAGATGTGTGGGGTCGGTGAATACTCTGTATAGATGTGTGAGGTCGGGGAATCCTCTGTATAGATGTGTGAGGTCGGGGAATCCTCTGTATAGATGTGTGGGGTCGGGGAATCCTCTGTATAGATGTGTGAGGTCGGGGAATCCTCCGTATAGATGTGTGGGGTCGGGGAATCCTTTGTATAGATGTGTGGGGTCGGGGAATCCACTGTATAGATGTGTGGGGTCGGGAATCCTCCGTATAGATGTGTGAGGTCAGGGAATCCTCCGTATAGATGTGTGAGGTCAGGGAATCCTCCGTATAGATGTGTGAGGTCGGGGAATCCTCTGTATAGATGTGTGAGGTCAGGGAATCCTCTGTATAGATGTGTGAGGTCAGGGAATCCTCTGTATAGATGTGTGGGGTCGGGGGGATCCTCTGTATAGATGTGTGGGGTCGGGGGAATCCTCTGTATAGATGTGTGAGGTCAGGGAATCCTCTGTATAGATGTGTGAGGTCGGGGAATCCTCTGTATAGATGTGTGAGGTCGGGGAATCCTCTGTATAGATGTGTGGGGTCGGGGAATCCTCCGTATAGATGTGTGGGGTCGGGGAATCCTCTGTATAGATGTGTGGGGTCGGGGAATCCTCTGTATAGATGTGTGGGGTCGGGGAATCCTTGGTATAGATGTGTGGGGTCAAGGAATCCTCGGTATAGATGTGTGGGGTCAAGGAATCCTCGGTATAGATGTGTGGGGTCGGGGGAATCCTCCGTATAGATGTGTTATTACAGGGAATTTGTATTAATTTATGTGGGGTCAGAAAATTTTTGTGTAGATGTGTAAGCCTGCGGCAAAGCCACATCAGGGAAATATCATGAAATGTCCATACATGGTGTAACTAGAGGTTTCCGCTGACATAACAAGGATTGTCTATGATTCGCTGTGGCTCATGAACCTCTGTCTTTACCAGACGGAAGACCTGCTATAGAGATACAGGACAGCGCCCCCATCCACTAGACTATGGTATTACTGGTTACACTGGGGGATGTTATATCACTAGAGCCTCCATAGAGTTACACTGTGACACAGGCTCCATGCACTGGTATATAGAGGTACAGCGCCCCCATCCACTAGACTATGGTATTACTGGTTACACTGGGGGGATGTTATATCACTAGAGCCTCCATAGAGTTACACTGTGACACAGGCTCCATGCACTGGTATATAGAGATACAGCGCCCCCATCCACTAGACTATGGTATTACTGGTTACACTGGGAGATGTTATATCACTAGAGCCTCCATAGAGTTACACTGTGACACACGCTCCATGCACTGGTATATAGAGGTACAGCGCCCCCATCCACTAGACTATGGTATTACAGGTTACACTGGGGGGATGTTATATCACTAGAGCCTCCATAGAGTTACACTGTGACACCTGCTCCATGCACTGGTATATAGAGATACAGCGCCCCCATCCACTAGACTATGGTATTACTGATTACACTGGAGGATGTTATATCACTAGAGCCTCCATAGAGTTACACTGTGACACACGCTCCATGCACTGGTACATAGAGATACAGCACCCCCATCCACTAGACTATGGTATTACTGGTTACACTGGGGGGATGTTATATCACTAGAGCCTCCATAGAGTTACACTGTGACACAGGCTCCATGCACTGGTATATAGAGATACAGCGCCCCCATCCACTGGACTATGGTATTACTGGTTACACTGGGGGGTGTTATATCACTAGAGCCTCCATAGAGTTACACTGTGACACCTGCTCCATGCACTGGTATATAGAGATACAGCGCCCCCATCCACTAGACTATGGTATTACTGGTTACACTGGGGGATGTTATATCACTAGAGCCTCCATAGAGTTACACTGTGACACCTGCTCCATGCACTGGTATATAGAGGTACAGCGCCCCCATCCACTAGACTATGGTATTACTGGTTACACTGGGGGATGTTATATCACTAGAGCCTCCATAGAGTTACACTGTGACACAGGCTCCATGCACTGGTATATAGAGATACAGCCCCCCCATCCACTAGACTATGGTATTACTGGTTATACGGGGGCGATGTTATATCACTAGAGCCTCCATAGAGTTACACTGTGACACAGGCTCCATGCACTGGTATATAGAGGTACAGCGCCCCCATCCACTAGACTATGGTATTACTGGTTACACTGGGGGGATGTTATATCACTAGAGCCTCCATAGAGTTACACTGTGACACCTGCTCCATGCACTGGTTTATAGAGGTACAGCGCCCCCATCCACCAGACTATGGTATTACTGGTTACACTGGGGGGATGTTATATCACTAGAGCCTCCATAGAGTTACACTGTGACACAGGCTCCATGCACTGGTATATAGAGATACAGCGCCCCCATCCACTAGACTATGGTATTACAGGTTACACTGGGGGGATGTTATATCACTAGAGCCTCCATAGAGTTACACTGTGACACCTGCTCCATGCACTGGTATATAGAGGTACAGCGCCCCCATCCACTAGACTATGGTATTACTGGTTACACTGGGGGATGTTATATCACTAGAGCCTCCATAGAGTTACACTGTGACACAGGCTCCATGCACTGGTATATAGAGATACAGCGCCCCCATCCACTAGACTATGGTATTACTGGTTACACTGGGGGGTGTTATATCACTAGAGCCTCCATAGAGTTACACTGTGACACCTGCTCCATGCACTGGTATATAGAGGTACAGCGCCCCCATCCACTAGACTATGGTATTACTGGTTACACTGGGGGGATGTTATATCACTAGAGCCTCCATGGAGTTACACTGTGACACAGGCTCCATGCACTGGTATATAGAGATACAGCGCCCCCATCCTCTAGACTATGGTATTACTGGTTACACTGGGGGATGTTATATCACTAGAGCCTCCATAGAGTTACACTGTGACACAGGCTCCATGCACTGGTATATAGAGGTACAGCGCCCCCATCCACTAGACTATGGTATTACTGGTTACACTGGAGGATGTTATATCACTAGAGCCCCCATAGAGTTACACTGTGACACAGGCTCCATGCACTGGTATATAGAGATACAGCGCCCCCATCCACTAGACTATGGTATTACTGGTTACACTGGAGGGTGTTATATCACTAGAGCCTCCGTAGAGTTACACTGTGACACACGCTCCATGCACTGGTACATAGAGATACAGCGCCCCCATCCACTAGACTATGGTATTACTGGTTACACTGGGGGGATGTTATATCACTAGAGCCTCCGTAGAGTTACACTGTGACACAGGCTCCATGCACTGGTATATAGAGATACAGCGCCCCCATCCACTAGACTATGGTATTACTGGTTACACTGGGGGGATGTTATATCACTAGAGCCTCCATAGAGTTATACTGTGACACCTGCTCCATGCACTGGTATATAGAGATACAGCGCCCCCATCCACTAGACTATGGTATTACTGGTTACACTGGGGGATGTTATATCACTAGAGCCTCCATAGAGTTACACTGTGACACAGGCTCCATGCACTGGTATATAGAGGTACAGCACCCCCATCCACTAGACTATGGTATTACTGGTTACACTGGGGGGTGTTATATCACTAGAGCCTCCATAGAGTTACACTGTGACACAGGCTCCATGCACTGGTATATAGAGGTACAGCGCCCGCATCCACTAGACCAGTGATGGCGAACCTTTTAAAGCCTGAGTGCCCAAACTTCAACCAAAAGCCACGTATTTATTGCAAAGTGCCAGGGCAGCAATTCAAGCAGTAATGTATTTCTCCTTGTTCTTTGACAACTGTTAGTCATTTAGCCTCCTAAAGACACCAACGCAGTTGAAAGGAAGAGGGCAAATTGGCCCATCATTGTAGGAAAATTCTGTAGGAAGATTCTTTGAGTCCTGTCTGGTGAACTTCATGCTGGGGTAATGGCCTGGGTGCCCACAGAGAGGGCGCTGAGTGCCGCCTCTGGCACCAGTGCCATAGGTTCGCCACCACTGCACTAGACTATGGTATTACTGGTTACACTGGGGGATGTTATATCACTAGAGCCTCCATAGAGTTACACTGTGACACCTGCTCCATGCACTGGTAAATAGAGATACAGCGCCCCCATCCACTAGACTATGGTATTACTGGTTACACTGGGGGATGTTATATCACTAGAGCCTCCATAGAGTTACACTGTGACACAGGCTCCATGCACTGGTATATAGAGATACAGCGCCCCCATCCACTAGACTATGGTATTACTGGTTACACTGGGGGATGTTATATCACTAGAGCCTCCATAGAGTTACACTGTGACATCTGCTCCATGCACTGGAATATAGAGGTACAGCGCCCCCATCCACTAGACTATGGTATTACTGGTTACACTGGGGGGGGATGTTATATCACTAGAGCCTCCATAGAGTTACACTGTGACACCTGCTCCATGCACTGGTATATAGAGATACAGCGCCCCCATCCACTAGACTATGGTATTACTGGTTACACTGGGAGATGTTATATCACTAGAGCCTCCATAGAGTTACACTGTGACACACGCTCCATGCACTGGTACATAGAGATACAGCGCCCCCATCCACTAGACTATGGTATTACTGGTTACACTGGGGGGATGTTATATCACCAAAGCCTCCATAGAGTTACACTGTGACACCTGCTCCATGCACTGGTATATAGAGGTACAGCGCCCCCATCCACTAGACTATGGTATTACTGGTTACACTGGGGGATGTTATATCACTAGAGCCTCCATAGAGTTACACTGTCACACAGGCTCCATGCACTGGTATATAGAGATACAGCGCCCCCATCCACTAGACTATGGTATTACTGGTTACACTGGGGGGATGTTATATCACTAGAGCCTCCATAGAGTTACACTGTGACACCTGCTCCATGCACTGGTATATAGAGATACAGCGCCCCCATCCACTAGACTATGGTATTACTGGTTACACTGGGGGATGTTATATCACTAGAGCCTCCATAGAGTTACACTGTGACACCTGCTCCATGCACTGGTATATAGAGGTACAGCGCCCCCATCCACTAGACTATGGTATTACTGGTTACACTGGGGGATGTTATATCACTAGAGCCTCCATAGAGTTACACTGTGACACACGCTCCATGCACTGGTATATAGAGATACAGCGCCCCCATCCACTAGACTATGGTATTACTGGTTACACTGGGGGATGTTATATCACTAGAGCCTCCATAGAGTTACACTGTGACACACGCTCCATGCACTGGTATATAGAGATACAGCGCCCCCATCCACTAGACTATGGTATTACTGGTTACACTGGAGGGTGTTATATCACTAGAGCCTCCATAGAGTTACACTGTGACACAGGCTCCATGCACTGGTATATAGAGGTACAGCGCCCCCATCCACTAGACTATGGTATTACTGGTTACACTGGAGGATGTTATATCACTAGAGCCTCCATAGAGTTACACTGTGACACAGGCTCCATGCACTGGTATATAGAGGTACAGCGCCCCCATCCACTAGACTATGGTATTACTGGTTACACTGGGGGATGTTATATCACTAGAGCCTCCATAGAGTTACACTGTGACACACGCTCCATGCACTGGTATATAGAGATACAGCGCCCCCATCCACTAGACTATGGTATTACTGGTTACACTGGGGGATGTTATATCACTAGAGCCTCCATAGAGTTACACTGTGACACAGGCTCCATGCACTGGTATATAGAGATACAGCGCCCCCATCCACTAGACTATGGTATTACTGGTTACACTGGGGGATGTTATATCACTAGAGCCCCCATAGAGTTACACTGTGATACACGCTCCATGCACTGGTATATAGAGGTACAGCGCCCCCATCCACTAGACTATGGTATTACTGGTTACACTGGGGGGTGTTATATCACTAGAGCCTCCATAGAGTTACACTGTGACACAGGCTCCATGCACTGGTATATAGAGATACAGCCCCCACATCCACTAGACTATGGTATTACTGGTTACACTGGGAGATGTTATATCACTAGAGCCTCCATAGAGTTACACTGTGACACCTGCTCCATGCACTGGTATATAGAGGTACAGCGCCCCCATCCACTAGACTATGGTATTACTGGTTACACTGGGAGATGTTATATCACTAGAGCCTCCATAGAGTTACACTGTGACACCTGCTCCATGCACTGGTATATAGAGATACAGCGCCCCCATCCACTAGACTATGGTATTACTGGTTACACTGGGGGATGTTATATCACTAGAGCCTCCATAGAGTTACACTGTGACACAGGCTCCATGCACTGGTATATAGAGGTACAGCCCCCATCCACTAGACTATGGTATTACTGGTTACACTGGGGGGATGTTATATCACTAGAGCCTTCATAGAGTTACACTGTGACACAGGCTCCATGCACTGGTATATAGAGATACAGCGCCCCCATCCACTAGACTATGGTATTACTGGTTACACTGGGGGGATGTTATATCACTAGAGCCTCCATAGAGTTACACTGTGACACAGGCTCCATGCACTGGTATATAGAGGTACAGCGCCCCCATCCACTAGACTATGGTATTACTGGTTACACTGGGGGATGTTATATCACTAGAGCCTCCATAGAGTTACACTGTGACACAGGCTCCATGCACTGGTATATAGAGATACAGCGCCCCCATCCACTAGACTATGGTATTACTGGTTACACTGGGGGGATGTTATATCACTAGAGCCTCCATAGAGTTACACTGTGACACAGGCTCCATGCACTGGTATATAGAGATACAGCGCCCCCATCCACTAGACTATGGTATTACTGGTTACACTGGGGGGATGTTATATCACTAGAGCCTCCATAGAGTTACACTGTGACACAGGCTCCATGCACTGGTATATAGAGGTACAGCGCCCCCATCCACTAGACTATGGTATTACTGGTTACACTGGGGGATGTTATATCACTAGAGCCTCCATAGAGTTACACTGTGACACCTGCTCCATGCACTGGTATATAGAGGTACAGCGTCCCCATCCACTAGACTATGGTATTACTGGTTACACTGGGGGATGTTATATCACTAGAGCCTCCATAGAGTTACACTGTGACACCTGCTCCATGCACTGGTATATAGAGATACAGCACCCCCATCCACTAGACTATGGTATTACTGGTTACACTGGGGGATGTTATATCACTAGAGCCTCCATAGAGTTACACTGTGACACCTGCTCCATGCACTGGTATATAGAGATACAGCGCCCCCATCCACTAGACTATGGTATTACTGGTTACACTGGGGGATGTTATATCACTAGAGCCTCCATAGAGTTACACTGTGACACCTGCTCCATGCACTGGTATATAGAGATACAGCGCCCCCATCCACTAGACTATGGTATTACTGGTTACACTGGGGGATGTTATATCACTAGAGCCTCCATAGAGTTACACTGTGACACACGCTCCATGCACTGGTATATAGGGGTACAGCGCCCCCATCCACTAGACTATGGTATTACTGGTTACACTGGGGGATGTTATTTCACTGGGGGACCCAATACTCATCACCAGGAGAGATTTCATTACTAGGGGGCAGAGAGCACATTACTGGGGCGGGGGGAGATTGCACATTACTGTTGGAGTTAGAGGGTTCATTACTGGAGGGGGCAGGGGCACATTACTGGGGGGGGGGACAGAGTGAACATTTCTGGGTGCCAGAGTTTATAATAATGAGCAAGAAAATAACTTTTTAGATTTTGCCAATTGTCTACAATAAAAGAAAGTGAAGCATGTAAAGGAGTCTGAATACTTTCCGTCCCCACTTGTGCTCTAATCCCAACCAAATCAGCAGTCACAAGTTTTCTCAAGCATCAGTCACAACCAGTGCTCCTGACACCATGAGATATTATCACATGTGGAGGTCACGTACGTTATGGCTGTCGCTGCAGCTTGCAGTGTGTCTTGTGCACGGTACATACATTGACCAGCATGCGGGAGGTATGTAGGCTCCTCCTCCTGTGCATGCAGCGTCCTGCACCCCCTTCCTGTAGGTTGTGTCCATGAGCCCCTTCCACTTTTCTGCGATGTTCTCAGTAAGTGTATTTCTTGTCTCTTCCTCTCCAGGTCATTATTTAGTGACACTTGTCAGGAGGAGGGGAAGAGCAGGAGGTGTAGTGGTGGGGGAGGGGGAGAAGAGCAGAGGAGGTGTAGTGGTGGTGGGACAGGAGGAGGAGAGCAGGAGGTGTAGAGGTGGGGGGGCAGGAGGAGGAGAGCAGGAGGTGTAGTGGTGGGGGAGGGGGAGAAGAGCAGAGGAGGTGTAGTGGTGGTGGGACAGGAGGAGGAGAGCAGGAGGTGTAGAGGTGGGGGGGCAGGAGGAGGAGAGCAGGAGGTGTAGTGGTGGTGGGACAGGAGGAGGAGAGCAGGAGGTGTAGTGGTGGCGGAGGGGGAGGAGAGCAGGAGGTGTAGTGGTGGTGGGGGGAGGAGGAGAGCAGGAGGTGTAGTGGTGGTGGAGGGGGAGGAGAGCAGAGGAGGTGTAGTGGTGGTGGGACAGGAGGAGAGCAGGAGGTGTAGTGGTGGCGGAGGAGGAGGAGAGCAGGAGGTGTAGTGGTGGTGGAGGGGGAGGAGAGCAGAGGAGGTGTAGTGGTGGTGGGACAGGAGGAGAGCAGGAGGTGTAGTGGTGGCGGAGGAGGAGGAGAGCAGGAGGTGTAGTGGTGGTGGAGGGGGAGGAGAGCAGAGGAGGTGTAGTGGTGGTGGGACAGGAGGAGGAGAGCAGGAGGTGTAGTGGTGGGGGAGGGGGAGAAGAGCAGAGGAGGTGTAGTGGTGGTGGGACAGGAGGAGGAGAGCAGGAGGTGTAGTGGTGGGGGAGGGGGAGAAGAGCAGAGGAGGTGTAGTGGTGGTGGGACAGGAGGAGGAGAGCAGGAGGTGTAGTGGTGGCGGAGGAGGAGGAGAGCAGGAGGTGTAGTGGTGGGGGGGCAGGAGGAGGAGAGCAGGAGGTGTAGTGGTGGGGGGGCAGGAGGAGGAGAGCAGGAGGTGAAGTGGTGGGGCAGGAGGAGGAGAGCAGGAGGTGTAGTGGTGGGGGAGGGGGAGAAGAGCAGGAGGTGTAGTGGTGGGGGAGGGGGAGAAGAGCAGGAGGTGTAGTGGTGGTGGAGGGGGAGGAGAGCAGAGGAGGTGTAGTGGTGGTGGGACAGGAGGAGGAGAGCAGGAGGTGTAGTGGTGGGGGAGGGGGAGAAGAGCAGAGGAGGTGTAGTGGTGGTGGGACAGGAGGAGGAGAGCAGGAGGTGTAGTGGTGGCGGAGGAGGAGGAGAGCAGGAGGTGTAGTGGTGGGGGGGCAGGAGGAGGAGAGCAGGAGGTGAAGTGGTGGGGCAGGAGGAGGAGAGCAGGAGGTGTAGTGGTGGGGGAGGGGGAGAAGAGCAGGAGGTGTAGTGGTGGGGGAGGGGGAGAAGAGCAGGAGGTGTAGTGGTGGGGGGCAGGAGGAGGAGAGCAGGAGGTGTAGTGGTGGGGGAGGGGGAGAGCAGGAGGTGTAGTGGTGGTGGGGCAGGAGGAGGAGAGCAGGAGGTGTAGTGGTGGGGCAGGAGGAGGAGAGCAGGAGGTGTAGTGGTGGTGGGGCAGGAGGAGGAGAGCAGGAGGTGTAGTGGTGGTGGGGCAGGAGGAGGAGAGCAGGAGGTGTAGTGGTGGTGGGGCAGGAGGAGGAGAGCAGGAGGTGTAGTGGTGGTGGGGCAGGAGGAGGAGAGCAGGAGGTGTAGTGGTGGTGGGGAAGGAGGAGGAGAGCAGGAGGTGTAGTGGTGGTGGGGCAGGAGGAGGAGAACAGGAGGTGTAGTGGTGGGGCAGGAGGTGTAGTGGTGGTGGGGCAGGAGGAGGAGAACAGGAGGTGTAGTGGTGGGGCAGGAGGTGTAGTGGTGGTGGGGCAGGAGGAGGAGAGCAGGAGGTGTAGTGGTGGGAGAGGGGGAGGAGAGCCGGAGGTGTAGTGGTGGGGGAGGGGGAGGAGAGCAGGAGGTGTAGTGGTGGTGGGGCAGGAGGAGGAGAGCAGGAAGTGTAGTGGTGGGGGAGGAGAGCAGGAGGTGTAGTGGTGGTGGGGCAGGAGGAGGAGAGCAGGAGGTGTAGTTCTGCAGCAGGATGTAATGAAGGGGTGGGCATTGGGTGGCATTTGGGGTCCGGGGGGGGGGGGCTCCTGCACTGGACTCCCCCATCACTATGTCCTCAGACAGAGGTGAATGTTTGGGGCGTCTTCTGGGGACATTTCCATCATGAAGACCTCAGTATCAGCAGAACTGTCACCTGCAGATAATGGTCTGGGGGGGTCACATGACTTTTTTTTTATTTTGGGGCCACTGCGTCTGATGATGACCTTTGACCTCCTATAATGACGGCCCCTTATATCGGGTCTCATGTGTTATTGGATCATATATATAGGGTCACGCTGGGTCTCCCTGAGCGGCCGTGAGTCTGTATATGGAGGTTGTGCCTGAGGGTCAGGACGTGCCAGGGGGGAGGGGCAGGACGTGTCAGGGGGGAGGGGCAGGACACGCCAGGGGGAGGGGCAGGACGCGTCAGGGGGGAAGGGCAGGACGCATGACGCTTTACCTCTCCATCCAGGTTCCTCTTAATGACCTTAACACGATCAGACGGATCATCAGCTTGTGCCGGTCTAACCCCTGCTCTCCATATTGTTTCCTTTGTAGTCACTGAGCAAGAAACTAAAGTGCCCAAGAAAACGGTCATCATGTAAGTGCCGCTGCCTGTGTCTGTCCTCATGTCTGCTGACTGCTAACACCCGCTAACTACTTACCTAACGTGTGCACAGCATGGAGGGCGAGTGACCCCGCAGGTCAGGACCAATCCTAACCCCTGTTATACCAACCTACCACCATTGTCTCATTGTATGGAGTAAAGACTGCCCAGGTTATACCGGCTGTACATATATCATTATATACAGGAGATCCCCAGGTTATACCGGCTGTACATATATCATTATATACAGGAGATCCCCAGGTTATACCGGCTGTACATATATCATTATATACAGGAGATCCCCAGGTTATACCGGCTGTACATATATCATTATATACAGGAGATCCCCAGGTTATACCGGCTGTACATATATCATTATATACAGGAGATGCCCAGGTTATACCGGCTGTACATATATCATTATATACAGGAGATCCCCAGGTTATACCGGCTGTACATATATCATTATATACAGGAGATCCCCAGGTTATACCGGCTGTACATATATCATTATATACAGGAAATCCCCAGGTTATACCGGCTGTACATATATCATTATATACAGGAGATCCCCAGGTTATACCAGCTGTACATATATCATTATATACAGAAGATCCCCAGGTTATACCGGCTGTACATATATCATTATATACAGGAGATCCCCAGGTTATACCGGCTGTACATATATCACTATATACAGGAGATCCTCAGGTTATACCGGCTGTACATATATCATTATATACAGGAGATCCTCAGGTTATACCGGCTGTACATATATCATTATATACAGGAGATCCCCGGGTTATACCGGCTGTACATATATCATTATATACAGGAGATCCCCAGGTTATACCGGCTGTACATATATCATTATATACAGGAGATCCCAAGGTTATACCGGCTGTACATATATCATTATATACAGGAGATCCCCAGGTTATACCGGCTGTACATATATCACTATATACAGGAGATCCCCAGGTTATACCGGCTGTACATATATCATTATATACAGGAGATCCCCAGGTTATACCGGCTGTACATATATCATTATATACAGGAGATCCCCAGGTTATACCGGCTGTACATATATCACTATATACAGGAGATCTCCAGGTTATACCGGCTGTACATATATCATTATATACAGGAGATCCCCAGGTTATACCGGCTGTACATATATCATTATATACAGGAGATCCCCAGGATATACCGGCTGTACATATATCACTATATACAGGAGATCCCCAGGTTATACCGGCTGTACATATATCATTATATACAGGAGATCCCCAGGTTATACCGGCTGTACATATATCATTATATACAGGAGATCCCCAGGTTATACCGGCTGTACATATATCATTATATACAGGAGATCCCCAGGTTATACCGGCTGTACATATATCATTATATACAGGAGATCCCCAGGTTATACCGGCTGTACATATATCATTATATACAGGAGATCCCCAGGTTATACCGGCTGTACATATATCATTATATACAGGAGATCCCCAGGTTATACCGGCTGTACATATATCACTATATACAGGAGATCCCCGGGTTATACCGGCTGTACATATATCATTATATACAGGAGATCCCCAGGTTATACCAGCTGTACATATATCATTATATACAGGAGATCCCCAGGTTATACTGGCTGTACATATATCATTATATACAGGAGATCCCCAGGTTATAGCGGCTGTACATATATCATTATATACAGGAGATCCCCAGGTTATACCGGCTGTACATATATCACTATATACAGGAGATCCCCAGGTTATACCGGCTGTACATATATCATTATATACAGGAGATCCCCAGGTTATAGCGGCTGTACATATATCATTATATACAGGAGATCCCCAGGTTATAGCGGCTGTACATATATCATTATATACAGGAGACTCAGGTTATACCGGCTGTACATATATCATTATATACAGGAGACCCCTAGGTTATACCGGCTGTACATATATCACTATATACAGGAGATCCCCAGGTTATACCGGCTGTACATATATCATTATATACAGGAGATCCCCAGGTTATACCGGCTGTACATATATCATTATATACAGGAGATCCCCAGGTTATACCGGCTGTACATATATCATTATATACAGGAGATCCGCAGGTTATAGCGGCTGTACATATATCATTATATACAGGAGATCCCCAGGTTATACCGGCTGTACATATATCATTATATACAGGAGACTCAGGTTATACCGGCTGTACATATATCATTATATACAGGAGATCCCCGGGTTATACCGGCTGTACATATATCATTATATACAGGAGATCCCCGGGTTATACCGGCTGTAAATATATCATTATATACAGGAGATCCCCAGGTTATATCGGCTGTACATATATCATTATATACAGGAGATCCCCAGGTTATACCGGCTTTACATATATCATTATATACAGGAGATCCCCAGGTTATACCAGCTGTACATATATAATTATATACAGGAGATCCCCGGGTTATACCGGCTGTGCATATATCATTATATACAGGAGATCCCCGGGTTATACCGGCTGTACATATATCATTATATACAGGAGATCCCCAGGTTATACCGGCTGTACATATATCATTATATACAGGAGATCCCCAGGTTATACCAGCTGTACATATATCATTATATACAGGAGATGCCCAGGTTATACCGGCTGTACATATATCATTATATACAGGAGATGCCCAGGTTATACCGGCTGTACATATATCATTATATACAGGAGATCCCCAGGTTATACCGGCTGTACATATATCACTATATACAGGAGATCCCCGGGTTATACCGGCTGTACATATATCATTATATACAGGAGATCCCCAGGTTATACCGGCTGTACATATATCATTATATACAGGAGATCCCCAGGTTATACCGGCTGTACATATATCATTATATACAGGAGACCCCCAGGTTATACCGGCTGTACATATATCATTATATACAGGAGATCCCCAGGTTATACCGGCTGTACATATATCATTATATACAGGAGATCCCCAGGTTATACCGGCTGTACATATATCACTATATACAGGAGATCCCCAGGTTATACCGGCTGTACATATATCATTATATACAGGAGATCCCCAGGTTATACCGGCTGTACATATATCATTATATACAGGAGATCCCCAGGTTATACCGGCTGTACATATATCATTATATACAGGAGATCCCCAGGTTATACCGGCTGTACATATATCATTATATACAGGAGACCCCCAGGTTATACCGGCTGTACATATATCATTATATACAGGAGATCCCCAGGTTATACCGGCTGTACATATATCACTATATACAGGAGATCTCCAGGTTATACCGGCTGTACATATATCATTATATACAGGAGATCCCCAGGTTATACCGGCTGTACATATATCATTATATACAGGAGATCCCCAGGTTATAGCGGCTGTACATATATCACTATATACAGGAGATCTCCAGGTTATACCGGCTGTACATATATCATTATATACAGGAGATCCCCAGGTTATACCGGCTGTACATATATCATTATATACAGGAGATCCCCAGGTTATACCGGCTGTACATATATCATTATATACAGGAGATCCCCAGGTTATACCGGCTGTACATATATCATTATATACAGGAGATCCCCAGGTTATACCGGCTGTACATATATCATTATATACAGGAGATCCCCAGGTTATACCGGCTGTACATATATCACTATATACAGGAGATCCCCGGGTTATACCGGCTGTACATATATCACTATATACAGGAGATCCCCAGGTTATACCGGCTGTACATATATCATTATATACAGGAGATCCCCAGGTTATAGCGGCTGTACATATATCATTATATACAGGAGATCCCCGGGTTATAGCGGCTGTACATATATCATTATATACAGGAGATCCCCGGGTTATAGCGGCTGTACATATATCATTATATACAGGAGACCTACTGATAGTTCTGACCCCGCCCCCTCAGATCTACATGTCTACAATCTTATATTTACTGAAATTTCGGGATCTACAGAAGTTTTTTCCCCTCCCCCACAGAACTTCCCATCACTCCACATTTTTCTGTGTATTAACGTGCGTAACGATGCATGAGCCCCGGATTACCAGAACTAACCTGGCTTGGTGCTGGTGCTGGCTTGGTGCTGGTGCTGTCCCAGTGAGCGACATCGCCCGATACTAATTGACAAATTTGCGTCACTAGAGAGGAGACTATCACTACGGTGGTGAAGAGTCCAAGGATGAGAAGAAGAATGTCTCCAGGCATCTCTCCATCACGTCCAGCTTCAGGACACTCTCCAGCCCGGACCCCCAGACCTGAAATGTCCACAGCAGAGCCCCCCTATGCCGCCCGCAGCAGACAGCCGGTCTACAGGCCTGAGCAGGAACCACGGAGAACCGTAGTGCCCACACTGTTTATCACAGAGCCAGAAGATGAACGAGGAGCCTCTGCCCGACCCCAGGAACAAAAGTCTCGTTGGGTTGAGGTAGAAGAAATTATCGAATTTAAAGTGAAGAAATCACCAAAACCACAAAGGAAAAGAGGAACATCTCCTGCCAAGCCGGAGAAAGATGACCAACCTGGAAGGAAACTCCCCCAGTACGGCACAAGATCAAGAGGATTCACCGGCGATGACCCCAACAGAAACAATTCCAACAATAAACTGGTGGAGGAGTCAAAGTCTACACTAACATCCCGTAGCTTATCGGAAGAGGATATCCCATCAATGGAGTATGAACTCCTCCAACAAGAGTCTGAGCCTGAGGATGACCTCGGTCCTCAAGATGTCACCGAACAAATGCACGAGTTAGAGGAAGGTGCTGGTATCATGGCTGAACCCAAATCCTCAAAAACTAAAAACCCGGAAAGGTCTTCTTCTCCAATAGAGACAGATACCGGTAACAATGACCAAAGACTCCCAGTGGAAATAAAGTCATCAGATTCTGACCAAATCTCATCTCTAGAAGTAGAAGATGTCATTGTGGAGGAGCCAGAAGATGAAGATACAGAAGACTTAAGAAACCGAGATCAAAAAATTCTTACCTGTGATGGGAAGGCTTTGACTTTAGAAGATCTTGAGGATTATGTTCCATGTCAAGGAGAGACTTACGGATGTGATGAGAAAGTCGCAAACATTTCAGAAGGTGCCCCATGTGAGATCTCTGTCCTACAGGCAGAAATAAATGAGCCAACCGTTGGCAAACCTGTGCTGCTCAATGTCGGGAGGCCTGTAGCACCTAAACAGAGACCCAACTTCTTCACCCACCTAAAAGAAGGTATCGGCAGCATGTTCACAGCTGGTCCAAGAATGAGTAGAATGAATATGGGATCTGCAAATGTGTCTTTCCGTATGAAGGAAACCACTGTCGCAACTTCATCAACTGGTCAACCAACTTTTAACATTAAGCCCTCTTTCTGCACTGAGGTCCAAAGGTCTGCAGATAACGGGCAACCAAGCTTCAAGACAGAAGTTTCTACCAGAACCTTAAATTATGGAACCCTTGGTGAAACGATTACTTTACACATAAATAAGAAGGATACTTCTCAAAGCTAAGTAACGAAAGGAACTGAAGAAGATGAGGAGGAGATGAGTAAGACATAAGATCTGGAAGATGTGCTACAAGAACTTACCAGTCTTACGGGGAACACTTAGATATTGATAATAGAGAAACACAACGGTGATGACAAGATGAGGAACCAGACAAGGGTCACCATGAAATCTGCTCCTCTCCTCCTTGTAGACATCTTGACTGTTTTTGGTCGGATCATCCAGCCTTTCTTACTCTTCTTCACCATCTGGACATGTTTTATTCAAAGGATCTGTCGGAAATAAATCTGAATGTTTACATTGAAACATCGACCGTTGACAATGGCAGATGTAACGAGACACCGAGCTGCCAGATTCTCGCTTCATGTCAATTAAAATACATGATTGGGAAAAGATCCGCCTTGTTTTTGGCTGGAGGCCTGGAGAAGACATGGACTAATTACACGGATTGTGGAATACATGACTTCCCACCATCCTGTGAGATGCCGTATGTCCTCAGAAGATGCAGATCCATCGACAGTTCATGGACACACATTATGTATCTTGTATCTGATGGCAGAGTCTGACCTCTACACATTGGCCAAGGTTCTCCATGTCACTGTCCATGTAGAGTCCATGCGCCAGGCCGCAGGAGGCTTCTTATTTATTACTGCCCTTAGGTTTGTTTTTGTATAGATTCTGCAGATTTTCCTCTCCGCATGATGTGTCGATTGTGATCTAGTTCATTAACCCTTCAAGCGACCCCACACAGTCTGTGATACGGCAGCAGATGATACTCGGAGTCATCGCTGCTTCCCTCGTTAGATTTCTGCAGATACTTTGTGTTGTGTTTGTTTTTTTCCATATAGAAATGATGTTCCAGTGACAAGAGCTGCTGAGTGTAATAAACCTGTGTCGGGGATCTCCCCTCGTCTGCCTCGTCTCTTTATTATGTGCTCCTCAGTAGAACATTGTCCGGACAGACCTAGTCCCCTATTGTTCTGTAACTGCCAGGATCACCGTCGTAGACACGAAAGATTGAGACTCTACTCTGTAAAGAGGGAAAAGAACCAGAACCTGATGTAAAATGATTATCATGAGGAGAAGTTCAGACAGCTAGGATGTGGTCCTCATGGGATGGAGGATTTTATGAGGGCAGAACCTGGTGTAAAATAATTAACGTGAGGAGGATGTTCTTGAGGCTAGGACCTGAGATAAAGGGAACCTAAGATATGGAGTATTTAATGAGGCCAAGAGTCGGTGTCGAATACAATTTAAAGTGGATTTCATGAGGTTTGGACCCAATGTAGGTCACTTATGGTATGGAGGATAGAGAGTCCTAAATATGCTTATCGTTGCTTCTAGGGGATGGGGGGGGGTGACCGTGTTTTACATGTGTTTCAGCTTCTTCATTGCCAAAATAATAACTTTATAACTAATAATTACCACCAGTAATCGGATGATAAATGTACTTTTATGAGTTTAGGACTCAGGTTAGGTCACTTAAGGAATGGAGAAATCCTTAAGATACAGATCTAGAGGAAGTCATTTACGCTACAGGAGATTTCCTGATGTAGAAATATGGTCAGGAGGATCCCATGAGGTTAGGACTTGGTGTAATACATGTACGGTTGGAACTGTTCAGCAAAATATGGAGCAAAACCAATGAGGATGGGATAACCACCATCTAGTGACTTCGGTAAAACTTACATGACTGCAGGTGATGGTTGTCTACATTTGTTTTCTCTTCTTTTCCATCTTGCTCAGACCACCATGACAACTTCCTACAGCCACGCTCTTACCAGATCTGGTTCCATCTTTTTATATAAAGTCCACATCCTGTTTTCATCTCTGTTCCTATGATAAGCCTCATCCAGAGTTGATGAAGGGGCCTGGAGGGCAGAGTCTGGACGGGTTTGGAGATTATAATGTTTTAAATAGACGCATTGCAGGGAGCAGATGTTCTATACGATAATAGACACAGAGAAAAGCTTTAATAACATACTTGGAAGTTTGTATTTATGGTTCTATCCATAGACAGGCGGAATTCTCTAAACCTAGAGGAGAGAAGGTTCTACCATCACCATAGACAGAGGCATCCTCTACACCTAGAGGAGAGGAGGTTCTATTATCACCATAGACAGGGGGCATCCTCTACACCTAGAGGAGAGGAGGTTCTACCATCACCATAGACAGGGGACATCCTCTACACCTAGAGGAGAGGAGGTTCTACCATCACCATAGACAGGGGCATGCTCTACACCTAGAGGAGAGGAGGTTCTACCATCACCATAGACAGGGGGCATCCTCTACACCTAGAGGAGAGAAGGTTCTACCATCACCATAGACAGAGGGCATCCTCTACACCTAGAGGAGAGGAGGTTCTACCATCACCATAGACAGGGGGCATCCTCTACACCTAGAGGAGAGAAGGTTCTACCATCACCATAGACAGAGGGCATCCTCTACACCTAGAGGAGAGGAGGTTCTACCATCGCCATAGACAGGGGGCATCCTCTACACCTAGAGGAGAGGCGGTTCTACCATCACCATAGACAGGGGGTATCCTCTACACCTACAGGAGAGGAGGTTCTACCATCACCATAGACAGGGGGCATCCTATACACCTAGAGGAGAGGAGGTTCTACCATCACCATAGACAGGGGGCATCCTCTACACCTAGAGGAGAGGCGGTTCTACCATCACCATAGACAGGGGGTATCCTCTACACCTACAGGAGAGGAGGTTCTACCATCACCATAGACAGGGGGCATCCTCTACACCTAGAGGAGAGGAGGTTCTACCATCACCATAGACAGGGGCATCCTCTACACCTAGAGAAGAGGAGGTTCTACCATCACCATAGACAGGGGGCATCCTGTACGCCTAGAGGTGAGGAGGTTCTACCATCACCATAGACAGGGGGCATCCTCTACACCTAGAGGAAAGGAGGTTCTACCATCACCATAGACAGGGGGCATCCTCTACACCTAGAGGAGAGGAGGATCTACCATCACCATAGACAGGGGACATCCTCTACACCTAGAGAAGAGGAGGTTCTACCATCACCATAGACAGGGGACATCCTCTACACCTAGAGGAGAGGAGGTTCTACCATCACCATAGACAGGGGACATCCTCTACACCTAGAGGAGAGGAGGTTCTGCCATCACCATAGACAGGGGGCATCCTCTACACCTAGAGGAGAGGAGGCTCTACCATCACCATAGACAGGGGGCATCCTCTACACCTAGAGGAGAGGAGGTTCTACCATCACCATAGACAGGGGACATCCTCTACACCTAGAGAAGAGGAGGTTCTACCATCACCATAGAAAGGGGACATCCTCTACACCTAGAGGAGAGGAGGTTCTACCATCACCATAGACAGGGGGCATACTCTACACCTAGAGGAGAGGAGGCTCTACCATCACCATAGACAGGGGGCATCCTCTACACCTAGAGGAGAGGAGATTCTACCATCACCATAGAAAGGGGGCATCCTCTACACCTAGAGGAGCGGAGGTTCCACCATCACCATAGACAGGGGGCATCCTCTACACCTAGAGGAGAGGAGATTCTACCATCACCATAGACAGAGGCATCCTCTACACCTAGAGGAGAGGAGGTTCTACCATCACCATAGACAGAGGCATCCTCTACACCTAGAGGAGAGGAGGTTCTATTATCACCATAGACAGGGGCATCCTCTACACCTAGAGGAGAGGGGGTTCTACCATCACCATAGACAGGAGGCATCCTCTACACCTAGAGGAGAGGAGGTTCTATTATCACCATAGACAGGGGGCATCCTCTACACCTAGAGGAGAGGAGGTTCTACCATCACCATAGACAGGAGGCATCCTCTACACCTAGAGGAGAGGAGGTTCAACCATCACCATAGACAGGGGGTGTCCTCTACACCTAGAGGAGAGGAGGTAATACCATCACCATAGACACGGGGCATCCTCTACACCTAGAGGAGAGGAGGTTCTACCATCACCATAGACAGGGGCATCCTCTACACCTAGAGGAGAGGAGGTTCTACCATCACCATAGACAGGGGGCATCCTCTACACCTAGAGGAGAGGAGGTTCTACCATCACCATAGCCAGGGGACATCCTCTACACCTAGAGGAGAGGAGGTAATACCATCACCATAGACCGGGGGCATCCTATACACCTAGAGGAGAGGAGGTTCTACCATCACCATAGCCAGGGGACATCCTCTACACCTAGAGGAGAGGAGGTTGTATCATCACCATAGACAGGGGACATCCTCTACACCTAGAGGAGAGGAGGTTCTACCATCACCATAAACAGGGGGCATCCTCTACACCTAGAGGAGAGGAGGTTCTACCATCACCATATACACGGGGCATCCTCTACACCTAGAGGAGAGGAGGTTCTACCATCACCATAGACAGGGGGCATCCTCTACACCTAGAGGAGAGGAGGTTCTACCATCACCATATACAGGGGGCATCATCTACACCTAGAGGAGAGGAGGTTCTACCATCACCATAGACAAAGGGCATCCTCTACACCTAGAGGAGAGGAGGTTCTACCATCACCATAGACAGGGGACATCCTCTACACCTAGAGGAGAGGAGGTTCTACCATCACCATAGACAGGGGACATCCTCTACACCTAGAGGAGAGGAGGTTCTACCATCACCATAGACAGGGGGCATCCTCTACACCTAGAGGAGAGGAGGTTCTACCATCACCATAGACAGGGGGCATCCTCTACACCTAGAGGAGAGGAGGCTCTACCATCACCATAGACAGGGGGCATCCTCTACACCTAGAGGAGAGGAGATTCTACCATCACCATAGAAAGGGGGCATCCTCTACACCTAGAGGAGCGGAGGTTCCACCATCACCATAGACAGGGGGCATCCTCTACACCTAGAGGAGAGGAGATTCTACCATCACCATAGACAGAGGCATCCTCTACACCTAGAGGAGAGGAGGTTCTACCATCACCATAGACAGAGGCATCCTCTACACCTAGAGGAGAGGAGGTTCTATTATCACCATAGACAGGGGCATCCTCTACACCTAGAGGAGAGGGGGTTCTACCATCACCATAGACAGGAGGCATCCTCTACACCTAGAGGAGAGGAGGTTCTATTATCACCATAGACAGGGGGCATCCTCTACACCTAGAGGAGAGGAGGTTCTACCATCACCATAGACAGGAGGCATCCTCTACACCTAGAGGAGAGGAGGTTCAACCATCACCATAGACAGGGGGTGTCCTCTACACCTAGAGGAGAGGAGGTTCTACCATCACCATAGAAAGGGGACATCCTCTACACCTAGAGGAGAGGAGGTTCTACCATCACCATAGACAGGGGGCATCCTCTACACCTAGAGGAGAGGAGGCTCTACCATCACCATAGGCAGGGGGCATCCTCTACACCTAGAGGAGAGGCAGTTCTACCATCACCATTGACAGGGGGCATCCTCTACACCTAGAGGAGAAGAGGTTCTACCATCACCATAGACAAAAGATATCCTCTACAACTAGAGGAGAGGAGGTTCTACCATCACAATAGACAAGGGGAATCCTATCACCTAGAGGAGAGGCAGTTCTACCATCACCATAAGCAGGGGGCATCCTCTACACCTTGAGGAGAGGAGGCTCTACCATCACCATAGACAGGGGGCATCCTCTACACCTAGAGGAGAGGAGGTTCTACCATCGCCATAGACAGGGGGCATCCTCTACACCTAGAGGAGAGGAGGTTCTACCATCGCCATAGACAGGAGGCATCCTCTACACCTAGAGGAGAGGAGGTTCTACCATCACCATAGACAAGGGGAATCCTATGACCTAGAGGAGAGGCAGTTCTACCATCACCATAAGCAGGGGGCATCCTCTACACCTAGAGGAGAGCAGGTTCTACCATCACCATAGACAGAAGACATCCTCTACACCTAGAGGAGAGGAGGTTCTACCATCACCATAGACAGGGGGAATCCTATCACCTAGAGGAGAGGAGATTCTACCATCGCCATAGACAGGGGGCATCCTCTACACCTAGAGGAGAGGAGGTTCTACCATCACCATAGACAGGGGGATCCTCTACACCTAGAGGAGAGGAGGTTTTACCTTTACCATAGACAGGGGCATCCTCTACACCTAGAGGAGAGGAGGTTCTACCATCACCATAGACAGGGGGCATCCTCTACACCTAGAGGAGAGGAGGTTCTACCATCACCATAGACAGGGGGCATCCTCTACACCTAGAGGAGAGGAGGTTCTACCATCACCATAGACAAGGGGAATCCTCTACACCTAGAGGAGAGGAGGTTCTACCATCACCATAGACAGGGGGAATCTTCTACACCTAGAGAAGAGGAGGTTCTACTATCACCATAGACAGGAGGCATCCTCTACAACTAGAGGAGAGGAGGTTCTACCATCACCATAGACAGGGGGCATCCTCTACACCTAGAGGAGAGGAAGTTCTACCATCACCATAGACTGGGGACATCCTCTGCACCTAGAGGAGAAGAGGTTCTACCATCACCATAGACAGGGGGAATACTCTACACCTAGAGGAGAGGGGGTTCTACCATCACCATAGACAGGGGCCATCCTCTACACCTAGAGAAGAGGAGGTTCTACCATCACCATAGACAGTGGCATCATCTACACCTAGAGACGAGGAGGTTCCATCATCAGCATAGACAGGGGACATCCTCTACACCTAGAGGAGAGGAGGTTCTACCATCACCGTAGACAGGGGGCATCCTCTACACCTTGAGGAGAGGAGGTTCTACCATCACCATAGACAGGGGGCATCCTCTACACCTAGAGAAGAGGAGGTTCTACCATCACCATAGACAGGGGGCATCCTCAACACCTAGAGGAGAGGAGGTTCTACAATCACCATAGACAGGGGGCATCCTCTACACCTAGAGGAGAGGAGGTTCTACCATCACTATAGACAGGGGAAATCCTATCACCTAGAGGAGAGGAGGTTCTACCATCACCATAGACAGGGGAAATCCTATCACCTAGAGGAGAGGCAGTTCTACCATCACCATAGGCAGGGGGCATCCTCTACACCTTGAGGAGAGGAAGTTCTACCATCACCATAGACCGGGGGATCCTCTACACCTAGAGGAGAGGAGGTTCTACCATCACCATAGACAGGGGGCATCCTCTACACCTAGAGCGGAGGAGGTTCTACCATTACAATAGGAGGCATCCTCTACACCTAGAGGAGAGGAGGTTCTACCATCACCATAGACAGAAGACATCCTCTACACCTAAAGGAGAGGAGGTTCTACCATCACCATAGACAGAAGACATCCTCTACACCTAGAGGAGAGGAGGTTCTACCATCACAATAGACAGGAGGCATCCTCTAGACCTAGAGGAGAGGAGGTTCTACCATCAGCATAGACAGGGGGCATCCTCTACACCTAGAGGAGAGGAGGTTCTACCATCACCATAGACAGGGGGAATCCTCTACATGTAGAGGAGAGGAGGTTCTACCATCACAATAGACAGGAGGCATCCTCTAGACCTAGAGGAGAGGAGGTTCTACCATCACAATAGACAGGAGGCATCCTCTACACCTAGAGGAGAGGAGGTTCTACCATCACCATAGACAGGGGGCATCCTCTACACCTAGAGGAGAGGAGGCTCTACCATCACCATAGACAGGGGGCATCCTCTACACCTAGAGGAGAGGAGGTTCTACCATCACCATAGACAGGGGGCATCCTCTACACCTAGAGGAGAGGAGGATCTACCATCACCATAGACAGGAGGAATCCTCTACACCTAGAGGAGAGGAGGATCTACCATCACCATAGACAGGGGGAATCCTCTACACCTAGAGGAGAGGAGGTTCTACCATCACCATAGACAGGGGACATCCTCTACACCTAGAGGAGAGGAGGTTCTACCATCACCATAGACAGGGGCATCATCTACACCTAGAGGAGAGGGGGTTCTACCATCACCATAGACAGGGGCATCCTCTATACCTAGAGAAGAGGAGGTTCTACCATCACCATAGACAGTGGCATCATCTACACCTTGAGGAGAGGAGGTTCTACCATCACCATAGACAGGGGCATCCTCTATACCTAGAGAAGAGGAGGTTCTACCATCACCATAGACAGGGGGAATCCTCTACTCCTAGAGAGGAGGTTCTACCATCACAATAGACAGGAGGCATCCTCTACACCTAGAGGAGAGGAGGTTCTACCATCACCATAGACAGGGGGCATCCTCTACACCTAGAGGAGAGGAGGCTCTACCATCACCATAGACAGGGGGCATCCTCTACACCTAGAGGAGAGGAGGTTCTACCATCACCATAGACAGGGGGCATCCTCTACACCTAGAGGAGAGGAGGATCTACCATCACCATAGACAGGGGGAATCCTCTACACCTAGAGGAGAGGAGGTTCTACCATCACCATAGACAGGGGACATCCTCTACACCTAGAGGAGAGGAGGTTCTACCATCACCATAGACAGGGGCATCATCTACACCTAGAGGAGAGGGGGTTCTACCATCACCATAGACAGGGGCATCCTCTATACCTAGAGAAGAGGAGGTTCTACCATCACCATAGACAGTGGCATCATCTACACCTTGAGGAGAGGAGGTTCTACCATCACCGTAGACAGGGGACATCCTCTACACCTAGAGGAGAGGAGGTTCTATCATCACCATAGACAGGGGATATCCTCTACACCTAGAGGAGAGGAGGTTCTACCATCACCATAGACATGGGACATCCTCTACACCTAGAGAAGAGGAGGTTCTACCAACACCATAGACAGGGGGCATCCTCTACACCTAAAGGAGAGGAGGCTCTACCATCACCATAGACAGGGGGCATCCTCTACACCTAGAGGAGAGGAGGTTCTACCATCACCATAGACAGGGGGCATCCTCTACACCTAGAGGAGAGGAGGTTCTACCATCACCATAAACAGGGGGAATCCTCTACACCTAGAGGAGAGGAGGTTCTACCATAACCATAGACAGGGGACATCCTCTACACCTAGAGGAGAGGAGGTTCTACCATCACCATAGACAGGGGCATCATCTACACCTAGAGGAGAGGAGGTTCTACCATCACCATAGACAGGAGGCATCCTCTACACCTAGAGGAGAGGAGGTTCTACCATCACCATAGACAGGGGGAATCCTCTACACCTAGAGGAGAGGAGGTTCTACCATCACCATAGACAGGGGGAATCTTCTACACCTAGAGAAGAGGAGGTTCTACCATCACCATAGACAGGAGGCATCCTCTACAACTAGAGGAGAGGAGGTTCTACCATCACCATAGACAGGGGGCATCCTCTACACCTAGAGGAGAGGAAGTTCTACCATCACCATAGACTGGGGACATCCTCTGCACCTAGAGGAGAAGAGGTTCTACCATCACCATAGACAGGGGGAATACTCTACACCTAGAGGAGAGGGGGTTCTACCATCACCATAGACAGGGGCCATCCTCTACACCTAGAGAAGAGGAGGTTCTACCATCACCATAGACAGTGGCATCATCTACACCTAGAGAAGAGGAGGTTCTATCATCAGCATAGACAGGGGACATCCTCTACACCTAGAGGAGAGGAGGTTCTACCATCACCGTAGACAGGGGGCATCCTCTACACCTTGAGGAGAGGAGGTTCTACCATCACCATAGACAGGGGGCATCCTCTACACCTAGAGAAGAGGAGGTTCTACCATCACCATAGACAGGGGGCATCCTCAACACCTAGAGGAGAGGAGGTTCTACAATCACCATAGACAGGGGGCATCCTCTACACCTAGAGGAGAGGAGTTTCTACCATCACCATAGGCAGGGGGCATCCTCTACACCTTGAGGAGAGGAAGTTCTACCATCACCATAGACCGGGGGATCCTCTACACCTAGAGGAGAGGAGGTTCTACCATCACCATAGACAGGGGGCATCCTCTACACCTAGAGCAGAGGAGGTTCTACCATTACAATAGGAGGCATCCTCTACACCTAGAGGAGAGGAGGTTCTACCATCACCATAGACAGAAGACATCCTCTACACCTAAAGGAGAGGAGGTTCTACCATCACCATAGACAGAAGACATCCTCTACACCTAGAGGAGAGGAGGTTCTACCATCACAATAGACAGGAGGCATCCTCTAGACCTAGAGGAGAGGAGGTTCTACCATCACCATAGACAGGGGGCATCCTCTACACCTAGAGGAGAGGAGGTTCTACCATCACCATAGACAGGGGGAATCCTCTACATGTAGAGGAGAGGAGGTTCTACCATCACCATAGACAGGGGGAATCCTCTACACCTAGAGGAGAGGAGGTTCTACCATCACCATAGACAGGGGGAATCCTCTACTCCTAGAGAGGAGGTTCTACCATCACAATAGACAGGAGGCATCCTCTACACCTAGAGGAGAGGAGGTTCTACCATCACCATAGACAGGGGGCATCCTCTACACCTAGAGGAGAGGAGGCTCTACCATCACCATAGACAGGGGGCATCCTCTACACCTAGAGGAGAGGAGGTTCTACCATCACCATAGACAGGGGGCATCCTCTACACCTAGAGGAGAGGAGGATCTACCATCACCATAGACAGGGGGAATCCTCTACACCTAGAGGAGAGGAGGTTCTACCATCACCATAGACAGGGGACATCCTCTACACCTAGAGGAGAGGAGGTTCTACCATCACCATAGACAGGGGCATCATCTACACCTAGAGGAGAGGGGGTTCTACCATCACCATAGACAGGGGCATCCTCTATACCTAGAGAAGAGGAGGTTCTACCATCACCATAGACAGTGGCATCATCTACACCTTGAGGAGAGGAGGTTCTACCATCACCATAGACAGGGGACATCCTCTACACCTAGAGGAGAGGAGGTTCTACCATCACCATAGACAGGGGCATCCTCTATACCTAGAGAAGAGGAGGTTCTACCATCACCATAGACAGGGGGAATCCTCTACTCCTAGAGAGGAGGTTCTACCATCACAATAGACAGGAGGCATCCTCTACACCTAGAGGAGAGGAGGTTCTACCATCACCATAGACAGGGGGCATCCTCTACACCTAGAGGAGAGGAGGCTCTACCATCACCATAGACAGGGGGCATCCTCTACACCTAGAGGAGAGGAGGTTCTACCATCACCATAGACAGGGGGCATCCTCTACACCTAGAGGAGAGGAGGATCTACCATCACCATAGACAGGGGGAATCCTCTACACCTAGAGGAGAGGAGGTTCTACCATCACCATAGACAGGGGACATCCTCTACACCTAGAGGAGAGGAGGTTCTACCATCACCATAGACAGGGGCATCATCTACACCTAGAGGAGAGGGGGTTCTACCATCACCATAGACAGGGGCATCCTCTATACCTAG
Source organism: Engystomops pustulosus (assembly GCF_040894005.1). Classification (NCBI taxonomy): domain Eukaryota; kingdom Metazoa; phylum Chordata; class Amphibia; order Anura; family Leptodactylidae; genus Engystomops; species Engystomops pustulosus. The sequence goes on from NW_027284991.1 coordinate 106,118, forward strand.
AGAAGAGGAGGTTCTACCATCACCATAGACAGTGGCATCATCTACACCTTGAGGAGAGGAGGTTCTACCATCACCGTAGACAGGGGACATCCTCTACACCTAGAGGAGAGGAGGTTCTATCATCACCATAGACAGGGGATATCCTCTACACCTAGAGGAGAGGAGGTTCTACCATCACCATAGACATGGGACATCCTCTACACCTAGAGAAGAGGAGGTTCTACCAACACCATAGACAGGGGGCATCCTCTACACCTAGAGGAGAGGAGGCTCTACCATCACCATAGACAGGGGGCATCCTCTACACCTAGAGGAGAGGAGGTTCTACCATCGCCATAGACAGGGGGCATCCTCTACACCTAGAGGAGAGGAGGATCTACCATCACCATAGACAGGGGGAATCCTCTACACCTAGAGGAGAGGAGGTTCTACCATCACCATAGACAGGGGACATCCTCTACACCTAGAGGAGAGGAGGTTCTACCATCACCATAGACAGGGGCAGCATCTACACCTAGAGGAGAGGGGGTTCTACCATCACCATAGACAGGGGCATCCTCTATACCTAGAGAAGAGGAGGTTCTACCATCACCATAGACAGTGGCATCATCTACACCTTGAGGAGAGGAGGTTCTACCATCACCGTAGACAGGGGACATCCTCTACACCTAGAGGAGAGGAGGTTCTATCATCACCATAGACAGGGGATATCCTCTACACCTAGAGGAGAGGAGGTTCTACCATCACCATAGACATGGGACATCCTCTACACCTAGAGAAGAGGAGGTTCTACCAACACCATAGACAGGGGGCATCCTCTACACCTAGAGGAGAGGAGGCTCTACCATCACCATAGACAGGGGGCATCCTCTACACCTAGAGGAGAGGAGGTTCTACCATCACCATAGACAGGGGGCATCCTCTACACCTAGAGGAGAGGAGGTTCTACCATCACCATAAACAGGGGGAATCCTCTACACCTAGAGGAGAGGAGGTTCTACCATCACCATAGACAGGGGACATCCTCTACACCTAGAGGAGAGGAGGTTCTACCATCACCATAGACAGGGGCATCATCTACACCTAGAGGAGAGGAGGTTCTACCATCACCATAGACAGGGGGCATCCTCTACACCTAGAGGAGAGGAGGTTCTACCATCACCATAGACAGGGGGTATCCTCTACACCTAGAGGAGAGGAGGTTCTACCATCACCATAGACAGGGGGCATCCTCTACACCTAGAGGAGAGGAGGTTCTACCATCACCATAGACCGGGGGATCCTCTACACCTAGAGGAGAGGAGGTTCTACCATCACCATAGACAGGAGACATCATCTACACCTAGAGGAGGGGAGGTTCTACAGTCACCATAGACAGGGGGCATCCTCTACACCTAGAGGAGAGGAGGTTCTACCATCACCATAGACAGAAGACATCCTCTACACCTAGAGGAGAGGAGGTTCTACCATCGCAATAGACAGGAGGCATCCTCTAGACCTAGAGAAGAGGAGGTTCTACCATCACCATAGACAGTGGCATCATCTATACCTAAAGAAGAGGAGGTTCTACCATCACCATAGACAGTGGCATCATCTACACCTAGATGAGAGGAGGTTCTACCATCACCATAGACAGTGGCATCATCTACACCTAGAGAAGAGGAGGTTCTACCATCACCATAGACAGTGGGCACCCTCTACACCTAGAGGAGAGGAGATTCTACCATCACCATAGACAGGGGGCATCCTCTACACCTAGAAGAGAGGAGGTTCTACCATCACCGTAGACAGGGGACATCCTCTACACCTAGAGGAGAGGAGGTTCTATCATCACCATAGACAGGGGACATCCTCTACACCTAGCGGAGAGGAGGTTCTACCATCACCATAGACATGGGGCATCCTCTACACCTAGAGGAGAGGATGTTCTACCATCACCATAGACAGGGGGAATCCTCTACACCTAGAGGAGAGGAGGTTCTACCATCACAATAGACAGGAGGCATCCTCTAGACCTAGAGAAGAGGAGGTTCTACCATCACCATAGACAGGGGACATCCTCCACACCTAGAGGAGAGGAGGTTCTACCATCACCATAGACAGGGGACATCCTCTACACCTAGAGGAGAGGAGGTTCTACTATCACCATAGACAGAGGACATCCTCTATACCTGGAGGAGGGGAGGTTCTACCATCACCATAGACAGGGGGCATCCTCTGCGCCTAGAGGAGAGGTGGTTCTATCATTACCATAGACAGGAGGCATCCTCTACACCTAAAAAAGAGGAGATTCTACCTCCACCATAGACAGGGGACATCCTCTACACCTAGAGAAGAGGAGGTTCTGCCATCACCATAGACAGGGGGCATCCTCTACACCGAGAGGAGAGGTGGTTCTATCATTACCATAGACAGGAGGCATCCTCTACACCTAGAGGAGAGGAGGTTCTGCCATCACCATAGACAGGGGACATCCTCTACACCTAGAGGAGAGGAGGTTCTACCATCACCATAGACAGGGGACATCCTCTACACCTAGAGGAGAGGAGGTTCTACCATCACCATAGACAGGGGGCATCCTCTACACCTAGAGGAGAGGAGGTTCTACCATCACCATAGACAGGGGGCATCCTCTACACCTAGAGGAGAGGAGGTTCTACCATCACCATAGACAGGGGACATCCTCTACACCTAAAAAAGAGGAGATTCTACCTCCACCATAGACAGGGGACATCCTCTACACCTAGAGAAGAGGAGGTTCTACCATCACCATAGACAGGGGGCATCCTCTACACCTAGAGTAGAGGAGGTTCTATCATCACTATAGACAGGGGACATCCTCTACACCTAGAGGAGAGGAGGTTCTACCATCACCATAGACAGGGGGCATCCTCTACACCTAGAGGAGAGGAGGTTCTACCTTCACCATAGACAGGGGACATCCTCTACACCAAGAGGAGAGGAGGTTCTACCATCACCATAGACAGGGGGCATCCTCTACACCTAGAGGAGAGGAGGTTCTACCATCACCATAGACAGGGGGCATCCTCTACACCTAGAGGAGAGGAGGTTCTACCATCACCATAGACAGGGGGCATCCTCTACACCTAGAGGAGAGGAGGTTCTACCATCACCATAGACAGGAGGCATCCTCTACACCTAGAGGAGAGGAGGTTCTACCATCACCATAGACAGGGGGCATCCTCTACACCTAGAGGAGAGGAGGTTCTACCTTCACCATAGACAGGGGACATCCTCTACACCAAGAGGAGAGGAGGTTCTACCATCACCATAGACAGGGGGCATCCTCTACACCTAGAGGAGAGGAGGTTCTACCATCACCATAGACAGGGGCATCCTCTACACCTAGAGGAGAGGAGGTTCTACCATCACCATAGACAGGGGGCATCCTCTACATCTAGAGGAGAGGAGGGTCTACCATCACCATTCTTTACTATAAGAGCAGTGAGAACCTAATGTATAGGTTGGACTCGATGGACCGATGTTTTTTTCTAAACTTTTTTTATTATGATAGAAAATCAACATGAGTCTAAGGGTGGTGTCACACGTGACGTTTGAACCCATTTTTAGTCATGCATTTTTAGTTTGTAAAAAAATGCATTCATTTTAAAATTACATTCATTTTTGAAAACGCATCCATTTTTGTCCGGTTTTTCCCATATGGACTAAAATGGGTTCAAAACTCCACGTGCTCAGGTGCTGGACACATCCAGGTGAGGGGCAGGTTATATACACCCTCTGCTCAGGTGCTGGACACATCCAGGTGAGGGGCAGGTAATATACACCCTCTGCTCAGGTGCTGGACGTATGCAGGTGAGGGGCAGGTAATATACACCCTCTGCTCAGGTGCTGGACACAACCAGGTGAGGGTCAGGTAATATACACTCCCTGCTCAGGTGCTGGACACATCCAGGTGAGGGGCAGGGAATATGCACCCTCTGCTCAGGTGCTGGACACATCCAGGTGAGGGGCAGGTAATATACACCCTCTGTTCAGGTGCTGGACACATCCAGGTGAGGGGCAGGTAATATACACCCTCTGCTCAGGTGCTGGACACAACCAGGTGAGGGTCAGGTAATATACACTCCCTGCTCAGGTGCTGGACACATCCAGGTGAGGGGCAGATAATATACACCCTCTGCTCAGGTGATGGACACGTCCAGGTGAGGGGCAGGTTATAAACACCCTCTGCTCAGGTGCTGGACACATCCAGGTGAGGGGCAGGTAATATACACCCTCTGCACAGGTGCTGGACACATCCAGGTGAAGGGCAGGTAATATACACCCTCTGCTCAGGTGCTGGACACATCCAGGTGAGGGGCAGGTTATATACACCCTCTGCTCAGGTGCTGGACACATCCAGGTGAGGGGCAGATAATATACACCCTCTGCTCAGGTGCTGGACGTATGCAGGTAAGGGGCAGGTTATATAAAACCTCTGCTCGGGTGCTGGACACATCCAGGTGAGGGGCAGGTAATATACACCCTCTGCACAGGTGCTGGACACACCCAGGTGAAGGGCAGGTAATATACACCCTCTGCTCAGGTGCTGGACACATCCAGGTGAGGGGCAGGTTATATACACCCTCTGCTCAGGTGCTGGACACATCCAGGTGAGGGGCAGGTAATATACACCCTCTGCTCAGGTGCTGGACACATCCAGGTGAGGGGCAGGTAATATACACCCTCTGCTCAGGTGCTGGACACATCCAGGTGATGGGCAGGTAATATACACTCCGTGCTCAGGTGCTGGACAAATCCAGGTGAGGGGCAGATAATATACACCCTCTGCTCAGGTGCTGGACACATCCAGGTGAGGGGCAGGTTATATACACCCTCTGCTCAGGTGCTGGACATATGCAGATGAGAGGCAGGTAATATACACCCTCTGCACAGGTGCTGGACACATCCAGGTGAGGGGCAGGTAATATACACCCTCTGCACAGGTGCTGGACATATGCAGGTAAGGGGCAGGTTATATAAACCCTCTGCTCGGGTGCTGGACACATCCAGGTGAGGGGCAGGTAATATGCAACCTCTGCTCTGGTGCTGGACACATCCAGGTGAGAGGCAGGTAATATACACCCTCTGCTCAGGTGCTGGACACATCCAGGTGAGGGGCAGATAATATACACCCTCTGCTCAGGTGCTGGACGTATGCAGGTAAGGGGCAGGTTATATAAACCCTCTGGTCGGGTGCTGGACACATCCAGGAGAGGGGCAGGTAATATACACCCTCTGCTCAGGTGCTGGACACATCCAGGTGAGGGGCAGGTAATATACACCCTCTGCTCAGGTGCTGGACACATCCAGGTGAGGGGCAGGTAATATACACCCTCTGCTCAGGTGCTGGACACATCCAGGTGAGGGGCAGGTAATATACAACCTCTGCTCAGGTGCTGGACACATCCAGGTGAGGGGCAGGGAATATGCACCCTCTGCACAGGTGCTGGATGCACCCAGGTGAGGGGTATTTAATATACACCCCGTTCCCTCTCCTCCCATTCCAGGTGTTCCAGTGGTTTGGGATGGAATCATGTGACTCTTTCCGTTTCTTCAGGGGGCGGGTCTCTGCTGGATGTTTCGCTCAAGGCTTCTCTACAACTCGCCGACCTGGAGATCAGAAATGTACTCCAGAGGCTGAAGTTCTCCTCGCTTCCAGAACCCGGCCCAGGAGATGCCGGAGCCCGGAGCAGTGCGGACCCCCGAATCCTGGAGGACGGGAGGAAATCTACGGAAATATTCCGAGATGCCAACACCCAGACACCAGAGGGCGACACCGGTAGGTGTGGGACATGAAAGCCAATCTGTGTCCACCAGCAGCACAGAGGATGTCAGGGGGTTGTGTGTATGTTGGGGTGTCTGACCCCTGACCTGTGTCTTAGGTGCGGCCCGGAGGGCGCCAGGTGTGAGTGCGGCCATTGAAGCTCGTCCTGATGTCAGTTCTTCAGAAACCCAGACAGAGACCATCATCCCCATCAGGTACCGAATACTGGCTACACCACACCTGTCCACTGGGGGCCCCTGCTACACCACACCTGTCCACTGGGGGCCCCTGCCATGCCACACCTCTCCACTGGGGGCCCCTGCCATGCCACACCTGTCCACTGGGGGCCCCCGCTACACCACACCTGTCCAGTAGGGGCCCCTGCCACGCCACACCTGTCCACTGGGGGCCCCTGCTACGCCACACCTGTCCACTGGGGGCTCCCGCTACACCACACCTGTCCAGTAGGGGCCCCTGCCACGCCACACCTGTCCACTGGGGGCCCCTGCTACGCCACACCTGTCCACTAGGGGCTCCCGCTACACCATACCTGTCCAGTAGGGGCCCCTGCCACGCCACACCTGTCCACTGGGGGCCCCTGCTACACCACACCTGTCCACTAGGGGCCCCTGCCATGCCACACCTCTCCACTGGGGGCCCCTGCCATGCCACACCTGTCCACTGGGGGCCCCCGCTACACCACACCTGTCCAGTAGGGGCCCCCGCTACACCACACCTGTCCAGTAGGGGCCCCTGCCACGCCACACCTGTCCACTAGGGGCCCCTGCCACGCCACACCTGTCCACTGGGGGCCCCTGCTACACCACACCTGTCCAATAGTGGCCCCTGCTACACCACACCTGTCCAATAGGGGCCCTGCCACGCCACACCTGTGCACTAGGGGCCCCTGCTACACCACACCTGTCCACTAGGGGCCCCTGCCACACCTGTCCACTAGGGGCCCCTGCTACACCACACCTGTCCACTGGGAGCCCCTGCCACGCCACACCTGTCCACTGGAGGCCCCTGCCACGCCACACCTGTCCACTAGGGGCCCCTGCTACACCACACTTGTCCACTAGGGGCCCCTGCCACGCCACACCTGTCCACTAGGGGCCACGCCACACCTGTCCACTAGGGGCCCCTGCCACGCCACACTTGTCCACTGGGGGCCCTTGCCACGCCACACCTGTCCACTAGGGGCCCCTGCCACGCCACACCTGTCCACTGGGGGCCTAAACCCCTAAAATCTACTACTCTCTGTTATCAGCCACTACACCCCGGGGAGAGGAGACTGTACAGGGGGAGGGGGATACAATCTATTACTCTCTGTTATCAGCCATTACATCCCGGGGAGAGGAGACTGTACAGGGGGGATACAATCTATTACTCTCTGTTATCAGCCATTACACCCCGGGGAGAGGAGACTGTACAGGGGGGATACAATCTATTACTCTCTGTTATCAGCCATTACACCCCGGGGAGAGGAGACTGTACAGGGGGGGATACAATCTATTACTCTCTGTTATCAGCCATTACACCCCGGGGAGAGGAGACTGTACAGGGGGGATACAATCTATTACTCTCTGTTATCAGCCATTACACCCCGGGGAGAGGAGACTGTACAGGGGGGGGATACAATCTATTACTCTCTGTTATCAGCCATTACATCCCGGGGAGAGGAGACTGTACAGGGGGATACAATCTATTACTCTCTGTTATCAGCCATTACACCCCGGGGAGAGGAGACTGTACAGGGGGGGATACAATCTATTACTCTCTGTTATCAGCCATTACACCCCGGGGAGAGGAGACTGTACAGGGGGGGATACAGTCTATTACTCTCTGTTATCAGCCATTACACCCCGGGGAGAGGAGACTGTACAGGGAGGGGGATACAGTCTATTACTCTCTGTTATCAGCCATTACACCCCGGGGAGAGGAGACTGTACAGGGGGGGATACAATCTACTACTCTCTGTTATCAGCCATTACATCCCGGGGAGAGGAGACTGTACAGGGGGGGGATACAATCTATTACTCTCTGTTATCAGCCATTACACCCCGGGGAGAGGAGACTGTACAGGGGGGATACAATCTATTACTCTCTGTTATCAGCCATTACATCCCGGGGAGAGGAGACTGTACAGGGGGGATACAATCTATTACTCTCTGTTATCAGCCATTACATCCCGGGGAGAGGAGACTGTACAGGGGGGGATACAATCTATTACTCTCTGTTATCAGCCATTACACCCCGGGGAGAGGAGACTGTACAGGGGGGGATACAATCTATTACTCTCTGTTATCAGCCATTACATCCCGGGGAGAGGAGACTGTACAGGGGGGGATACAATCTATTACTCTCTGTTATCAGCCATTACACTCCGGGGAGAGGAGACTGTACAGGGGGGGATACAATCTATTACTCTCTGTTATCAGCCATTACACCCCGGGGAGAGGAGACTGTACAGGGGGATACAATCTATTACTCTCTGTTATCAGCCATTACATCCCGGGGAGAGGAGACTGTACAGGGGGGGATACAATCTATTACTCTCTGTTATCAGCCATTACATCCCGGGGAGAGGAGACTGTACAGGGGGATACAATCTATTACTCTCTGTTATCAGCCATTACATCCCGGGGAGAGGAGACTGTACAGGGGGGGATACAATCTATTACTCTCTGTTATCAGCCATTACACCCCGGGGAGAGGAGACTGTACAGGGGGGATACAATCTATTACTCTCTGTTATCAGCCATTACACCCCGGGGAGAGGAGACTGTACAGGGGGGGATACAATCTATTACTCTCTGTTATCAGCCATTACACCCCGGGGAGAGGAGACTGTACAGGGGGGATACAATCTATTACTCTCTGTTATCAGCCATTACACCCCGGGGAGAGGAGACTGTACAGGGGGGGGGGGGGATACAATCTATTACTCTCTGTTATCAGCCATTACACCCCGGGGAGAGGAGACTGTACAGGGGGATACAATCTATTACTCTCTGTTATCAGCCATTACATCCCGGGGAGAGGAGACTGTACAGGGGGGGATACAATCTATTACTCTCTGTTATCAGTCATTACATCCCGGGGAGAGGAGACTGTACAGGGAGGGGGATACAGTCTATTACTCTCTGTTATCAGCCATTACACCCCGGGGAGAGGAGACTGTACAGGGGGGGATACAATCTATTACTCTCTGTTATCAGCCATTACATTCCGGGGAGAGGAGACTGTACAGGGGGGGATACAATCTATTACTCTCTGTTATCAGCCATTACACCCCGGGGAGAGGAGACTGTACAGGGGGGATAGAATCTATTACTCTCTGTTATCAGCCATTACATCCCGGGGAGAGGAGACTGTACAGGGGGGGATACAATCTATTACTCTCTGTTATCAGCCATTACACCCCGGGGAGAGGAGACTGTACAGGGGGGAGTACAATCTATTACTCTCTGTTATCAGCCATTACATCCCGGGGAGAGGAGACTGTACAGGGGGGGATACAATCTATTACTCTCTGTTATCAGCCATTACACCCCGGGGAGAGGAGACTGTACAGGGGGGATACAATCTATTACTCTCTGTTATCAGCCATTACATCCCGGGGAGAGGAGACTGTACAGGGGGGGATACAATCTATTACTCTCTGTTATCAGCCATTACACCCCGGGGAGAGGAGACTGTACAGGGGGGAGTACAATCTATTACTCTCTGTTATCAGCCATTACATCCCGGGGAGAGGAGACTGTACAGGGGGATACAATCTATTACTCTCTGTTATCAGCCATTACACCCCGGGGAGAGGAGACTGTACAGGGGGATACAATCTATTACTCTCTGTTATCAGCCATTACACCCCGGGGAGAGGAGACTGTACAGGGGGGGGGGGTACAATCTATTACTCTCTGTTATCAGCCATTACATCCCGGGGAGAGGAGACTGTACAGGGGGGGATACAATCTATTACTCTCTGTTATCAGCCATTACACCCCGGGGAGAGGAGACTGTACAGGGGGGATACAATCTATTACTCTCTGTTATCAGCCATTACACCCCGGGGAGAGGAGACTGTACAGGGGGGGATACAATCTATTACTCTCTGTTATCAGCCATTACACCCCGGGAGAGGAGACTGTACAGGGGGGATACAATCTATTACTCTCTGTTATCAGCCATTACACCCCGGGGAGAGGAGACTGTACAGGGGGGGGGGGGGATACAATCTATTACTCTCTGTTATCAGCCATTACACCCCGGGGAGAGGAGACTGTACAGGGGATACAATCTATTACTCTCTGTTATCAGCCATTACATCCCGGGGAGAGGAGACTGTACAGGGGGGGATACAATCTATTACTCTCTGTTATCAGTCATTACATCCCGGGGAGAGGAGACTGTACAGGGAGGGGATACAGTCTATTACTCTCTGTTATCAGCCATTACACCCCGGGGAGAGGAGACTGTACAGGGGGATACAATCTATTACTCTCTGTTATCAGCCATTACACCCCGGGGAGAGGAGACTGTACAGGGGGGAGTACAATCTATTACTCTCTGTTATCAGCCATTACATCCCGGGGAGAGGAGACTGTACAGGGGGAGTACAATCTATTACTCTCTGTTATCAGCCATTACACCCCGGGGAGAGGAGACTGTACAGGGGGATACAATCTATTACTCTCTGTTATCAGCCATTACACCCCGGGGAGAGGAGACTGTACAGGGGGGGGGGGTACAATCTATTACTCTCTGTTATCAGCCATTACATCCCGGGGAGAGGAGACTGTACAGGGGGGGGGGGGGGTACAATCTATTACTCTCTGTTATCAGCCATTACACCCCGGGGAGAGGAGACTGTACAGGGGGATACAATCTATTACTCTCTGTTATCAGCCATTACATCCCGGGGAGAGGAGACTGTACAGGGGGATACAATCTATTACTCTCTGTTATCAGCCATTACACCCGGGGAGAGGAGACTGTACAGGTGGATACAATCTATTACTCTCTGTTATCAGCCATTACACCCGGGGAGAGGAGACTGTACAGGGGGATACAATCTATTACTCTCTGTTATCAGCCATTACATCCCGGGGAGAGGAGACTGTACAGGGGGGATACAGTCTATTACTCTCTGGTATCAGCCGTGCGCTGGGGGCTGTACAGGGGGATACAGTCTATTCCTCTCTGGTATCAGCCGTGTCGGGCGCTGGGGGCTGTACAGGGGGGATACAGTCTATTCCTCTCTGGTATCAGCCGTGTCGGGTGCTGGAGGACTGTACAGGGGGGATACAGTCTATTCCTCTCTGGTATCAGCCGTGTTGGGCGCTGGGGGCTGTACAGGGGGATACAGTCTATTCCTCTCTGGTATCAGCCGTGCGCTGGGGGCTGTACAGGGGATACAGTCTATTCCTCTCTGGTATCAGCCGTGCGCTGGGGGCTGTACAGGGGGATACAGTCTATTACTCTCTGGTATCAGCCGTGCGCTGGGGGCTGTACAGGGGGATACAGTCTATTCCTCTCTGGTATCAGCCGTGCGCTGGGGCTGTACAGGGGGATACAGTCTATTCCTCTCTGGTATCAGCCGGGTGCTGGGGGCTGTACAGGGGGATACAGTCTATTCCTCTCTGGTATCAGCCGGGTGCTGGGGGCTGTACAGGGGGATACAGTCTATTCCTCTCTGGTATCAGCCGTGCGCTGGGGGCTGTACTGGGGATACAGTCTATTCCTCTCTGGTATCAGCCGTGCGCTGGGGGCTGTACAGGGGGGATACAGTCTATTCCTCTCTGGTATCAGCCGTGTCGGGCGCTGGGGGCTGTACAGGGGGATACAGTCTATTCCTCTCTGGTATCAGCCGTGCGCTGGGGGCTGTACTGGGGGATACAGTCTATTACTCTCTGGTATCAGCCGTGTCGGGCGCTGGGGGCTGTACAGGGGGATACAGTCTATTCCTCTCTGGTATCAGCCGTGTCGGGCGCTGGGGGCTGTACTGGGGGATACAGTCTATTCCTCTCTGGTATCAGCCGTGCGCTGGGGGCTGTACAGGGGGATACAGTCTATTCCTCTCTGGTATCAGCCGTGTCGGGCGCTGGGGGCTGTACAGGGGGATACAGTCTATTCCTCTCTGGTATCAGCCGTGCGCTGGGGGCTGTACTGGGGGATACAGTCTATTACTCTCTGGTATCAGCCGTGTCGGGCGCTGGGGGCTGTACTGGGGGATACAGTCTATTACTCTCTGGTATCAGCCGTGTCGGGCGCTGGGGGCTGTACAGGGGGGATACAGTCTATTCCTCTCTGGTATCAGCCGTGCGCTGGGGGCTGTACAGGGGGATACAGTCTATTCCTCTCTGGTATCAGCCGGGTGCTGGGGCTGTACAGGGGGATACAGTCTATTACTCTCTGGTATCAGCCGTGTCGGGCGCTGGGGGCTGTACAGGGGGGATACAGTCTATTACTCTCTGGTATCAGCCGTGTCGGGCGCTGGGGGCTGTACAGGGGGATACAGTCTATTACTCTCTGGTATCAGCCGTGTCGGGTGCTGGGGGCTGTACAGGGGGGATACAGTCTATTCCTCTCTGGTATCAGTCGGGCGCTGGGGGCTGTACAGGGGGGATACAGTCTATTCCTCTCTGGTATCAGCCGTGCGCTGGGGGCTGTACAGGGGGATATAGTCTATTACTCTCTGGTATCAGCCGGGTGCTGGGGGCTGTACTGGGGGATACAGTCTATTCCTCTCTGGTATCAGCCGTGCGCTGGGGGCTGTACAGGGGGATACAGTCTATTACTCTCTGGTATCAGCCGGGCGCTGGGGGGCTGTACAGGGGGGATACAGTCTATTACTCTCTGGTATCAGCCGTGCGCTGGGGCTGTACAGGGGGGATACAGTCTATTCCTCTCTGGTATCAGCCGTGCGCTGGGGGCTGTACTGGGGGATACAGTCTATTCCTCTCTGGTATCAGCCGTGCGCTGGGGGCTGTACTGGGGGATACAGTCTATTACTCTCTGGTATCAGCTGTGCGCTGGGGGCTGTACAGGGGGGATACAGTCTATTCCTCTCTGGTATCAGCCGTGTCGGGCGCTGGGGGCTGTACTGGGGGATACAGTCTATTCCTCTCTGGTATCAGCCGTGCGCTGGGGCTGTACAGGGGGGATACAGTCTATTACTCTCTGGTATCAGCCGTGCGCTGGGGGCTGTACAGGGGGATACAGTCTATTCCTCTCTGGTATCAGCCGGGCGCTGGGGGCTGTACAGGGGGATACAGTCTATTCCTCTCTGGTATCAGCCGTGCGCTGGGGGCTGTACAGGGGGGATACAGTCTATTCCTCTCTGGTATCAGCCGGGTGCTGGGGGCTGTACAGGGGGATACAGTCTATTCCTCTCTGGTATCAGCCGTGCGCTGGGGCTGTACAGGGGGATACAGTCTATTCCTCTCTGGTATCAGCCGGGTGCTGGGGGCTGTACAGGGGGATACAGTCTATTCCTCTCTGGTATCAGCCGTGCGCTGGGGGCTGTACAGGGGGGATACAGTCTATTCCTCTCTGGTATCAGCCGTGCGCTGGGGGCTGTACAGGGGGATACAGTCTATTCCTCTCTGGTATCAGCCGTGCGCTGGGGGCTGTACTGGGGGATACAGTCTATTCCTCTCTGGTATCAGCCGTGCGCTGGGGGCTGTACAGGGGGATACAGTCTATTCCTCTCTGGTATCAGCCGTGCGCTGGGGGCTGTACAGGGGATACAGTCTATTACTCTCTGGTATCAGCCGTGCGCTGGGGGCTGTGTGCTGCAGTCTCGCGGTTATTATTAGCTGCTGCCGTTGTCTTCTCCCTCTTCCTCAGGATGCAGATGGAGGCTGCGGAGCGGAGGGGAGATCCTCCTCACATCTATGATGTCCATCGCCAGATCTACATCCAGACCACGGAGAGGATCAGCCTCAGCCCGGAGCTGGGGGCCAGTGAGTACAGGGGAGGGGGCTGGGGGTCCGCTGCCATGACACAATAACAAGCGACAGCAGCCACCGGTGACTGGAGGGAAAGGAAGAACGTGTGGGCACTATGGGGGGCAGGGGGGGATGTGTGTGCACTATGGGGGGCAGGGGGGACGTGTGGACACTATGGGGGGCAGGGGGGACGTGCGGGCACTATGGGGGGCAGGGGGGACGTGCGGACACTATGGGGGGCAGGGGGGACGTGTGGACACTATGGGGGGCAGGGGGGACGTGTGTGCACTATGGGGGGCAGGGGGGACGTGTGTGCACTATGGGGGCAGAGGGGACGTGTGTGCACTATGGGGGGCAGGGGGACGTGTGTGCACTATGGGGGGCAGGGGGGACGTGTGTGCACTATGGGGGGCAGGGGGACGTGTGAGCACTATGGGGGGCAGGGGGGACGTGTGTGCACTATGGGGGGCAGGGTGGACGTGTGGACACTATGGGGGGCAGGGGGGGAGGTGCGGGCACTATGGGGCAGGGTGGGACGTGTGGGCACTATGGGGGGCAGGGGGGACGTGTGGGCACTATGGGGGGCAGGGGACGGTTGGGCACTATGGGGGGCAGGGGGACGTGTGTGCACTATGGGGGGCAGGGGGGACGTGTGGACACTATGGGGGGCAGGGGGGACGTGCGTGCACTATGGGGGGCAGGAGGGATGTGCGTGCACTATGGGGGCAGGGGGGCCGTGTGGACACTATGGGGGCAGGGGGGGCGTGTGTGCACTATGGGGGCAGGGGGGACGTGGGCACTATGGGGGCAGGGGGATGTGTGGGCACTATGGGGGGCAGGGGGGACGTGTGGGCACTATGGGGGCAGGGGGGATGTGTGGACACTATGGGGGCAGGGGGGCCGTGTGGACACTATGGGGGGCAGGGGGGACGTGCGGACACTATGGAGGGCAGGGGGGAGGTGTGGACACTATGGGGGCAGGGGGGACGTGTGTGCACTATGGGGGCAGGGGGGACGTGGGCACTATGGGGGCAGAGGGGACGTGTGGACACTATGGGGGGCAGGGGGGACGTGTGGACACTATGGGGGGCAGGGGGAGGTGCGGGCACTATGGGGGGCAGGAGGGATGTGCGTGCACTATGGGGGGCAGGGGGGGCCGTGTGGACACTATGGGGGGCAGGGGGGGCGTGTGTGCACTATGGGGGCAGGGGGGACGTGTGTGCACTATGGGGGGCAGGGGGGACGTGTGGACACTATGGGGGGCAGGGGGGGCGTGTGTGCACTATGGGGGGCAGGGGGACGTGTGTGCAATATGGGGGGCAGGGGGGACGTGTGGACACTATGGGGGGCAGGGGGGAGGTGCGGGCACTATGGGGGGCAGGAGGGATGTGCGTGCACTATGGGGGGCAGGGGGGCGTGTGGACACTATGGGGGGCAGGGGGATGTGTGGGCACTATGGGGGCAGGGGGGACATGTGTGCACTATGGGGGCAGGGGGGATGTGTGGACACTATGGGGGGCAGGGGGGACGTGTGGGCACTATGGGGGGCAGGGGGGACGTGTGGACACTATGGGGGGCAGGGGGACGTGTGGACACTATGGGGGGCAGGGGGGACGTGTGGACACTATGGGGGGCAGGGGGGACGTGTGGGCACTATGGGGGGCAGGGGGGACGTGTGTGCACTATGGGGGGCAGGGGGGACGTGTGGGCACTATGGGGGGCAGGGGGGAGGTGCGGGCACTATGGGGGGCAGGGGGGACGTGTGTGCACTATTGGGGGCATAGTCCGGACATAGCCCGTTTCCGCACTGGTGGATGATGGGTAATTAGTGAGTTATTGCTGATCTCCTGATTTCCCTGCAGGACCCCCGTACATGCAGGTGACCATAGAAGATGTACATTCCCTCTGTGGAGAAACTGCACAATTTGATGCTGTGATAGATGGAAGCCCCCCGATGACCGTAGCGTGGTACAAGGTGAGACCCTGCTGACCGTAGCTCAGGAAGCCTCTATTGTTTATGGGGGGCTCCTCCTGTGCAGCCGTGTATATGGGGGGCTCCTCCTGTGCAGCAGTGTATATGAGGGGGGGGGGGCTCCTCCTGTGCAGCAGTGTATATGGGGGCTCCTCCTGTGCAGCAGTGTATATGGGGGGGCTCCTCCTGTGCAGCAGTGTATATGGGGGGCTCTTCCTGTGCAGCCGTGTATATGGGGGGCTCCTCCTGTGCAGCAGTGTATATGGGGGGCTCCTCCTGTGCAGCCGTGTATATGGGGGCTCCTCCTGTGCAGCCGTGTATATGGGGGGCTCCTCCTGTGCAGCAGTGTATATGGGGGGGTCCTCCTGTGCAGCAGTGTATATGGGGGGGTCCTCCTGTGCAGCAGTGTATATGGGGGGCTCCTCCTGTGCAGCAGTGTATATGGGGGGCTCCTCCTGTGCAGCAGTGT